>NC_091100.1:8189705-8491323 GCF_024713975.1 Paralichthys olivaceus
TTATTTTTCAATCAAAATGTGATTAAAAAAAATGCAGAGCCTTGTTGTTGTTTTAGTTCCAGTTTTTCTTTGTATTATTTTATGGGTCAAGAATCAATTAAACAACTCATTAATGAAAAGGTTTACAGTCAGTTCAAAAATCGGATATATTTCCTTGTCAAATTAAAACATGAACCTTATGAGTAAAAATCCAATACAGTGAAGGGAATGACAGCAACATACAATGGCTCTCGTGTTTTTGCACACACAAGTAATAACCTTTCATTTCTACCTGGCCACACCTCATTGATAATCACCTGTTAATCATCAATTACCTGTCTGCTATGATTTCCCAGTTAGCACCCAGTCTATGTTGACTTTAAGCCTTGGATACACAGCAGCTCGTCCAGCCAGCGTTAAATGGCTCGTTCTTCGTTGTTCAGTCATTTAGAGTTGGCACAGTTTGACGAGTGTTGTTTGCTGATGTGACCTTAGACCTGATACTGCTCAAGGGCGATTGTTTTTGTGAGCAAATGTTATTATTGCTGCCAGGGTGACAAGGTTACAGGCGCGCAGAGCAGACAAAAAAAATTGTGCACAAAATTTAAATTTGTTATATGATTTTAAGGTTTTTTTATAGTCTGGTTAAATCTTACTGTTGTACAATCAAAGATAGCTACAGCATCATTGGACATGCATATCTTAAATGATCAAAATGCTTGCATACAGATAAGACCTGCAGCTTTTGTAAAATATCAGCAGTAAACCTGGACAAAAATTAAAAAAAACTGAATCAAATACAAATCCTTATATGTATGATAGACGGTCAAAGGTCTCAACGTGTACACTGATCCATAGCCTGTACATGTGGTCAGTCACAGAGTCAGCTATGTACGGTATGTGTAGTATATAATACAAAATACCTCTGGTATAGAATACATAATCTCTTTGTGTGTATTGCATAATCTCTATACTCAGCATGCTTAGTAAACTGGTGATAATATTTTACAAAACTAATAACAATGGACTGTTTGTTAAAACGTTCTGAGACGTGTTAATTCATGGTGGTACTGGACTGCTTTGTGTTCTAATGTGCTTTTAATATCCCTGCCTCTTTATGTTTGTAAATTAGAGCGCTGTCAATATAATATAGAACATATGAGCTGACACTACTGCAACTGCACCCTCAATAACCAAACAAATAGATAAACAAATACCTCTCTGACATATTAGATGACGCTAGATTTTACAGGTGAACCTAATAAAGTGAATGATTAATCACTTTGTCAGTGGACAGAAATTTGATTGTCCACATTGTCAATGTTGGACTAAATGTTATTCCTATCTCTTTCCTCTTTCTTGGTCATGTTCATCATTGACTAATTCCGTAGCTAACTTGTACTTTGTCACAAACTGCATACACACACACACACCATACAGAATGTCTCTTTGTTGAAGTCTACACATGAGCTTAACTTCAGTCGAAATGGATTATAGATCAATTTAATTTTACCCAGTTTGTTTGTTTCCTCAAAGGTCCTGTATATTAGTCAGGTCCTAAAAGTTTAATACTGGATTACCTGAATGGACCCCTGGTAGCATTGGATTTACTGTGACTGGTATAAACATATAATAATAAACTTTATGTATATCGTACTTTTTAAAACCAGAGTTTACAAAGTGCTTTGACACCAAAGCAAGAAAAGTAAATAAAAACTATTAAAAAAAAAGCAGTGAAATGACAATAAAAATATGTGAACAAGTAAAAGAAAACGATAAAATCACAGTTAAACCACAATATCACATGAAAGCAAATCAATAAAAATTGGTTTTGGAAAGTTATATAAAAGAAGCACATGCTTATTTAAAAGAATAATCATGTGCTGTGTAAACTTTGGGAGTTTTTTCCTCTGCACCTTTAATGCCTTTAAGACCACTTGACCGTCAATACACAGACACTAATGACAGACTCATATTATTTTGTTCTTACTTTTATTTGCAAAGCAATTTTCTTAGTTAGTGGGTCAGGTATAAAAGCAATTATGCTAAGCTAACTTTAAGCCCCTGTTAAACAAAGCTTTGCACTGCGCGCTATTCAAAATCACACTTAGCAGGACAGTAATAGCATAATAGCACAATTAAAGTCATTATAAACCAGACTTAAAAGTCAGCAAATTTTGCAGACATGAACAAAATAAAAACAGTCGTGATGCTGACTTGTCACTAGTTGATAACTTCAAAAATAGTTTTCAGACAAACCAGATACATTCATTATATTTACCTCTGCCAAGCAGGTTGTGTTTTCACCCCTGCCTGTTTGTTGGTTAGTTGGTTTGTTTGTAAGCAAGATTACACAAAAACAACATAAATAATTTCCCTAAAACTTGGTGGAAGGATGTTTTATAATTTAGGGAAGAACCCATTAAATTTGCTCCAGGATTTTTTTTTTTTACTCTGTTAATATTGCGAGATTTAGTTTTTGGGTTTTTTTTGGTTTTTTTACACTTTCACTAATTTTCCAGGGAATAAGTCATTGATCGGTATATTTAATGAACATATTCATGAGTATGAGCAGTTTGTTCAATTTAAGGGACAGTTGGGCCTTGGTGGACATATGTACCTCTACTGAGTGCCATTCTAGTTCTTAAAGAAATGTATCAATATGTTCAAAGTCCACTAAATATGAAGCTACAGCCAGGATATGTTTAGCTTAGCTTTAGCTTAGCATAAAGGTTATAGGGGGGACAGCTCAATCGTGCTCTAAAGCTCGTTAATTAAGCCGTGTTAAGGAATTGTGTCGCGGGCTATGAGAGATGGATCTGTCTTCTCCTCTCTCTCTGAATTAGTGTATTTCCCAAAATTTCAAACCATTTCTTGAAAAATAGTACAACTTAAATTCCTCACTGAATCAGCATAAATCCAAGTTCACATTTACTCTATGGCCAATAACTGGAGCTGACCAGACAACGGATATTCTTAAGCATTGTTTTTTTTACTTCCTCTTCAGTGGTAACATTCTCTCTCACAGTAACAAGTTTGTTTGAAGATGAAACATTCATGTCCTTGTTAAACAATGACAATAGAAGGCAAGAAGTGCCTGTAGAGGAAGATTTAACAGTGGAATAAAATGACACAATCATCTTATTGTAAAATCCCCAGCTGATCTGTTCCTGCTAAAACACTGGATGGTAGCTGGTGGCATCGTTTTATATTTTTAGAATATGTCTGTTTAAGAAAGGCTTGTCAGCTAGACTCACTCGGATTCTGCTGGTAATGTTCCTGTTATGTTCCTGGTGTAGTGACTCATTCTTATTTCCCGATCGTCTTTTTTGTCAGTAGTTCATGAGTCAGATACCATTGCACACCATCCAGCTATGCTGTCTCATACCAGAGTGCTTTCACATGGCTGCATCTTTAGTTACAACTAAATCAGTGGTACAAAGTTCCTCCTAGGCAGTGATATCATTGCGTTGGTGATTTACCAAATTGCCACACTTTTGCTGCACTGTGCCAACCTGAAGATTATTTGAGACGACCATTGCTGCCAGAAGATATTTTATTACCCAATATTTTACACTTGACACTTACAGTCAGCCAGGCCCAGCTGTTTCCTTCATCAGCAGCCTAAATGTGGCATAAGCAGACATGAAATAAAGCTGATTTTACATTACGGATCATGATATGCACCAACGCAGTCGGTGTATATCAAGAATTCGTGGAAATGAACTGACACAAAAATGTTTTATCAGTGCTAAACTTGCAACATTTGCTTGGCAGAGGGCTTATAACTGCCTACAACAGATCTTCAAACTTCTGTCATATTTCACACCTTAACGTGTCCACTGCACTAAATGAATGTGTGCCCGTGACATTTGCAAGCATTGAGGTTGAAAGTTAAGTCAACATTAGTGAGCGTTAAACTGTTTGCTGTTCCTTTAACCTCCTGCTTTCAATGCCGGTTCTAATTTTAGGCAGTGGGCTAAAATTATTCCTGCTGTTCCCAGAGATTATCTATCAGTGTAGTCTGCGGTCTCCACCTCTGAGCTCCAGCTATCATCTGACTCTTTACTGTCCATCTCCCTGAGGAAATGGAATTGAACTGAGGGTGAAGGATCTTTAAGTTTTCACACAATAGAAATATATGCGTATTGATTATTGTAGTCATGATAAAAAATATTTTTTACAAATCATAGCACTGGAAATTTACTGCTCCATATTTATGATCAGATTTGTTTATACTCATCAAAGTGACCATCTTGTCATTACACAATAGGGCGTGTTCTCTCTTCATGTAATTCACTATCTTTGCTTACAGCTTTGATAGTGTCAAAACATGTCAGTGTCTTTTTACGCTGGTTCACCACAGTCACCTTCACAGTGTACAATCTTTACATCATTATTTGTCTCTTTATCAGACCTCTGCAGCTGTGTTATTACTGTCAACACCACTGTTTAGGAAGATTTTTCAGGTGACCCTTACACTTGTTGAGGTAGCTGTCCTCCAGGAAAGCAGACATGACGTGCACAAGGTGGTGAAACCTGTAGTGACTTTGTGAAGAGTAAAAAATTTCGAATTTTAGATCTGTTTTTTCACATTAATAATAAAAATTTCAGAACCTTATCTTTTATTATTAATTAGAAAAAGTGGAAAATGGCCATCAACATTTCCCAGGCCTGAAGGTGGCATATTTACACATACAAACATATTCCCACAATGTTAAATGCTTAAATATATTAGATTTATGGTGATATAAATCAGATGCATGACGTCAATCGATGACATCACATTTTTATTAAAAAAATACTGAAATTAAATATCACTTGGCCTAGTGATTGTTGACATATTCTCTCATGTCGTCCATAAAAATGTAAAAACTAATGATATTTGATTTCAAAAGCTGATTGTTGCATAAGAAATTGGAACCAAATTATGATTTTTGTTTAATTAATGGCTTAAGTGTTAATGAGTTATTAACTAAATATTTTCGCTCTATATTCAACAACTACTGCTTCAATAAAATTTTGATAGCGTGACTTTGGCTAAGGGGCTTGGATGATGTAGTTGATGAGTTATATAAAGTACATACAGACAACCAACAGAACAGCCTTTGATTCAAGACCAGAATGAGGACTAGTTAGTATAGAAATGATAGTTAATTGAGAAAAACATCATCCATATCCTACAGCAGGGTTAACTGGTTGTCATAGAAGCCGGTCCCTCTGCTCTCAGAGGACGTTCTCATGCTCTAAACACAGCTGAAGTTAACACACACTCACACACACTAGATGCCTCGATCACCTAGGGCCAGAATCAGAGCCTGGGGGATTTTCAGCGTTGCTCAGTGACCTGTTGTGACCACCTGTTTCTGTAGCATTCACTCACCTTCCCCCTCATGTTTTTCTTTCAGTAACCACCTCTCCCCTGTCCACTGCAGACCAGATGTGGTGAAGTAAGTGGACTTTCCTACCATCTTCACGTTTTATTTAGAGAAAAAGTCTGAAATTATACCTCATGTGACACTGTTAATTTATTTTATGTTTTATTTATAGTTTCCTGGACAAGACCATACGATCAACAGTAGAGCAGCACCTCTTTGACGTGAACCCTTTGCGGGATCAAAGTTCAAAGGAGTGTGAATTGACATCTCCAAAAGTGACGCCAACTGCTCGACAGAGACGTCGACACCAGAGAGAGCAGCAGGAGGAAGGACTCAGACAACGAGAGAGAAACGGGTACGATGGTGGCATCGTCATGAAGTTAGCGGTTGATATACCTGCATGAAATTAGTGGTGGGTTGTCTTAAAAGCATACTGACAAAAACCATGTTCACATGGGTTTATTTTTATCTGTCTTTAAAGTCTTACTTCATTTCAAAGTGAAAAAAGTGAAGAAATCTGCTGTAAATCATAATCAAATTTCAATAGAAAAAGTATTTCTATTGGAAAAAGTATATTTTGTAGCACAGCACCAATATACTTTATATACCAAAGTACAAAAACACATTATTTCACATGATCTAAAAAAACACATAAAAGGGGAACTTTACACTTTACACACCAAAGTCTCATTACTGGTTCTAGTGGCTTGAGGCTGGTGTGTTATGCGAGCATACCCAATTCTTTGGCGAAAATGTCAGTAGACGCATTGTGGGTAATATATGCATTAAGGTTTTGGCAAGGATTAAAAATGTGTGTAAAAGGAAGTTTTATTTTGGAGGAGTCCAAGTGGCATTACTGTTTCCTGTGTGTTAGACAGCAGTTCAATGTGCTTGTTACAAAGAAGAAGAAGAGTTGATTGATTGATTTATTTTAAGAAACTATGATTAAACAGGCACGTTACACAAAAAATAATTAAAAAAAATAAATAGATAAAATGTAATTGTTAGATTGAGTTCAAGGACATAGTGACTCAGCATATGAAATACAGAAGTTATCAGGGGATGTATTTATGTATTGAGTTTTTGAGGTAGGATATCAGAGCCTAGCCAAAAGATAGCTACTTAAAATATTGTTTTTGTTTCCACAATTTATTTGCTTATTATATGAAATATAAGTTTTAGTGTGTCAGTAACAGAAACACTTGATTGATGAATATTTTTGCACTGTGGTTTCTACATTTTACACCAGTAACTCAAAATTACATTAGGTTCATTAATAACTTCTGACTTCAGTGCAATGGTTCTACTTCCAGTTAGCATGTCGGTAAGAGTAAACATTTATAAGGTTTCATCCTGCATGGGAAGCTCGTCCACTGAGAGATAGTACACGCACAGCAACTGGAGTCATTGCAGTAAGAAGTTAATCCTTGTTGATGGAGTATGAGAGATCAGTGACTCGTGGATTAGAAGAGGACATCAGTCCAAAGACGGCAGAAAATGTCAACAAGAGCGGGAACATTAAATAGACAGTAAATAGAATTAGCACAAAAACTAAACAGCACATGAGTCACTGGAGAGGGTATAAGTAAATGAGGTGCTGCAATGACCTTGGCATTTAGTTCCCTGAAGCATTTCACCCGATGTCAAGCCGGTAAAGACAATACCGAAGTGCGCAGCAGAGAGAGTGAGGTGGAAGGCAGACATCTCATTTCCTCACCTTTTTCTGTCCTGACTGGAAACAGAGCTGCATCCATCACAGCAGACACCAACAAGGAGAACATCCCATCGAGCTGTCGAAGCAGTTCGGGCAGCGTGGGGGAGGACGCAGGCGGTGGCAGCAGCAACGTGGACGCACAGGGAGGCCAGACCGCTCACACTGAGCGAACCCCCAAACCCAGGAAGTCAAAACACAGTCCCACGCTGGTGCTACTCACTGACAATCAGGATGCACACACAGTGAGTCATGACACCTTCTCTCCTCATCACCTTTTATTTTTGTGACCATCTTGGCAGTTTCTACTTGTCTCTGTTTTCATTATTTTACTTCTTTCTGTCTTTGTTCTTGTAGTTTGTAACGTTGCTCACTATATTGTAGCAAATTCTGAAATTGAATATTTAAGCTTTGAGGAAGTCATTGGAAACAGCATCACCACATTCACACATCATTTCCTCTAATGCACCTGTGCTGCAGATAAATTGACAAAGGATTCAGCTCAAACCACTGCCATCATTGTCTCTGGCTCCGTGCAAATAACAGTGTTGCAGTTAACAAGAATCACTAAATGGAGACAAGTTGGAAGATGACAGGAAGCTGTGCAGCTGCCTAATGGCCCCCTGCTGTTGTCGTTGTACAGGGGGATGTAATATGCAGCCTGCTACACTGATTGTTAACCACTTTTTCCAGGAGCAGTGCATATGTAAGGGCTAGGGTTGGCGATGAGTGAGCATCTAGCTGCAGCTTTTATCCAGTTAATAAGATCCACATGAGAGCAACATGACCTCTCAGCTGTTGTGGTTTGTTTCTCGAGACCACATGTTCCAAGTGCTGGTTTTATTAAGCGATCAGCATTTGTATCTTGTCGAGGATACAGTGAAGTATTTCTTTCACGTAGAATATTTCTTAAATCGTTTATTTTGCTTATTCTTTGAATCCTTAGTAGTTTTATTTATCAAAACAGCTCCTTCCAGGGTTGGACAGTTTGAGGAAATATGTATTTATTTACAAGTGAATTCCACGAAATGGACAACAGGGAAACATTTTTAAGCTATTTCCAACAATAGTACCTCTTAAATATCTTCGGTTGTTTTAAATAATTGCTCACAATGTTACAAATTAATAGGTAGCTCTTCTTTATGGCATATGTTCATAAATCCATTTCAGGGTTTTCATATTTTTGGTAATTCAGGTTGTTTTATCCCTTCACCACTTCTCAATCAAATTTTTGGAAAATTTGCCATAATATCAAATATTGTTTATACACATTGTGATATGAAAATTTCAATTCCAACTGAAATTTGTTCATAGCACCAAATAACTGAAAAAGTAGAGCAACTTAAGACAGGATCGGATGCTCAGATTAGTTTTTCTGTATTTGTCTATTTACTTTACTTTGAGATTGAAATAATGGACGGAAAGTTCTTTCAAACATTGAGCTTTAAAAAACATTTCTACAAAAATTCTGTAGAAAAACATTTGTGTTCCTCAAAGTAAGGTTCTGAGAAAAGTATTGTTTTGTATAAGCATTGAAACTGTGGACTGATGTTTACATCATTGCATATGCATTAAAGGATTTGTTAATAGACACATTATTTATTAGAAATTTAAATTTTATTAAGCATTTAATCTTACTACAAAAAATACTAATATAAAATTGGGTTTAGGGTTTTACTCAACGACGATATTGTGATGGGAATTTTTCACAATGTTATTGATCAATCCAAACAAAACCTTCCAAATAATTAACAGTTAAAAATTCAAGATACGATACAAGATTTTATCTGCATCACTTTCCCCTAGAGTACAAGCACAGCCAGATAATACAATCCACTCTCAGCTCTCTCGCCCGCCAAGTTTGAATGAGTCATAGCTAACAGTGCTGTGGTACAGAGAGAGTTCTTTACAAAGAGTGTGAGAGAACTGTGAAAGTTGTGACGAGGAAATGGTGTGAAGCCTGTAGCTGTAGTAACAGGATCCAATCTCCGCACACTCCTCCTCCACTATAGCTGCATGTTAGCATGCTGGATTCTGATGTGTCTTAATGTGAAGATCAGCTGCATAGCGAGCTGCTCTCCACCCCCCCAGTGATGGAAATAGATTTCATCAGCTCACTCTCACACTTACGGAAGTGGATCTCAGAGCTCGCTGGTGGTTTTATGTTTTTAATGCTCCCTGCACCAACCCGTTATATAACGGTGCAGATGACACACGATGCCTTGACACACATAGGGTGTATACAGGGTATGTGATAGCTGGCACTGCATAGCAGACTGGCTGGATGACTATTGTGCTGAGTGGCTGACAGCAGTGCTTTGATGGGAGTGAGTGTCTGTCGATGTGAACAGCCGTCTCTGTAAATGGGAGCTTGTTATGTCAAGAGCCATCGAAGGTCATCCAGAGCTCTGAAAGCTGTTTTTGTCATCGTGCTTTTCATTGTAAACAACACAGAAAGATCCAATTAGTACATTATATACAATGTGGTTGGTTCTGTGTGACCTTTTTGACAAACTTCAGCCTTCAGTCCCATTTATTGTGTGATATTGTTTCAGGGTTCCTGCGGTTCTAAAAAACTTTAACATTTTAAGATCTGAATATTAGGCCTTGATAAGTCTTAAGGTAGGTCTTACTTATATCAACGTTTATTTAATGCTACTTCCAAAGCAATTAGATTTTTTGGCAGGAAATTGTTATAGTTATTGTTATAGTTTTAATTATGCGCACATTGTAATAAAACTAAATATAAGATGAATGTGGAACTGATGTCTGTCTACAAACATCTCAGTATTTATCTTTTTCCAGGTAAAGGAGTGTGTTGATGAGAGACCTGGACCAAAGCCCATGGAGACATCTCAGACAGGGTAACTTTCTTAGCTTGATTGCTAATTTAGCAATCAAGTAATTTTTAAAAAAATGGCATAACACGTAATGAATTGCTTCTTCTCACCACTTTGACATTTTTATGTAAACACAAACTGTAGCAACTGTTAACTAAATGTGTGTTTTACACTGGCTGCTCTGTTTGTGTTGTTGCCTAAAGAGATTTTTATGTCATACTGAGAGACACTATCTGATAAAGACAGGCAGCAAAGATATACTGTTTATATAAGTACACAAATACACTGTGCAGGGATTTCTGAGGCTTCTGTATGATTAAAAACTGTCTGATTTTTCAGGAATGGCATTTCAAGAAAAAATGGTCTTCCTTCTCCTCCACAGGTAAGATCAAGTTTAAAGTTTTTTTCCTGTTAGTCTTTCTCTATCAGTTTCCCTCTTCCTCCTTCTTATAAAGTGGATCTGCTCTGACATCCATCTTCTTCTAATACCTGGGCTGGGGCTCAGGTGATACAGTGTGTTGTCCACTAACCAGAAGTTCAGACGTTCGATTCCAGGCTCCTCCGGCTCACAAGATAATGAACCTCAAATGTCCACTGACAGCTGTACCAGCAGTGTGTGATAGAAGAAGCACAGGATACAGTAGCCCTATATGACTGATAACAGGATAGGAAACTTCTCACCATTATTCACATACAGTTGTTTTTAAATCAGCTGTTCAAGGAATAAGAGTTGCTGTGGACGTAGATACAAGTAAACAAGTCACCTTCCCCATCTGCTCGTCTCCACTTTTAATCTGGACAGCTGAACAGAATCTGCTCCACTGAACAGAATCTTGCAGTACTGAACTGACGTGGTGAATATTTGACGAGGCATTTGTTAAAGTCCAGATGGATTTAAGCAGCAGCTCAGGCTGCGGCTCTGCCACCGTCACACTGTGCCACTGAGCGGCCATCTGGAGCCACCATGGCGCCGTTCTGAGTGCAGCAGCTTCTCAGTGGTCATTACTGCCCAGGGTGCAACATGAGCATCACACAGACATGATCGTTACCATCAGGCCCTCTCTGTCTTCTTCTTCCTGGGCAGCAGTTAGTTGGATTAATTAATAAACTGATCCTGACGGTACCGTGACCTCATCCACCGGAGCAGATTTTTAAAATATTCAGTTATACAATATAAGCTGGTGTATACCTGCGTGTATTCACTTTATTTCGGTGATCTGGCAGAAACAGTTTGACCTGTATGAACTGCTTAATATAAATGTATTTAATAATTTAGCATATACATGTATTTGGGTTTTGGTCAGACACAATAAGACTCAGTGGAGATTTCTTTTCTGTGTGCCATCTCAGCAAAATGCCCCACTGTGTGTAAGCAGCCCAAACACAGCTTAATCATTGTCTAATGCATCCACTCACACACACACACACAGAGCAACAGCTGGACATCTCATGATGATGTAATCGCAGCTCGAGTGAGTGAATACAGCGGCTGATGTTCCAAGGAACAGTGTGTATCATGTGAGTGTGTAGCATGTGTGTGTGTCAGCTGATGCGTGGACCTATAGTGTTTGAATTACATTTGAACCCAGCAGGAGCACGGTGAGCTGTAACATCTGTCCTCTTGCTAATCCGTAGTGATTCTCCTCAGAGAAACTTGAACTGATGTCACATTGTGCTCTGACAAATGAAACGACATGATGCTGCCAGTGATGAGCAGATTGATTAAGCTGCTACAAGGTGTATGATGAACTCATTGTCGAATCAAAGTGAGGAAGTGACTACAAGTTCTTATTGATTCACAAGTGCAGCTTGATGAAGACATTTCCACATATTAACAGTCTATTACGTGATTAAATGTTGCTCTTCTCTCAACATCTCTTTCCTCGGAGACTCATTACATTACATAACATTCACCCTGTAGACTGTTGCGTGTCAAAGCCCAGTGGATCAATTCTTTAATAATTGCATGATGAAAGATACAAAAAAACTTGTCTTAATCTATTTAGCACACTTAACTTAAATTAGATTAAGTGTTCTTGATTACTTCTGAATGAAGTGCTAATTGGCATGAAACCAACAACTAGTCACGCTATCTATTAAAACTATTACTACTTGATCTAAGTGTGAACGTTTATACTTCACCTTTAGTAGTTTCAACTATTTCTTAAAATGCCTCTTCAGTACCTTAAACAGTGAGATGCAGTTGTGTGAATATTTAAATGATCAATGGCTGAATGCCATTTAACTGCTTCAGTGTCCTGTGATCGTGAATAATACTGACACATTTGAATATAACATTAATGATGATGATGATGATTATTATTCAATTCCATATAAGCAATGATGCAACTGAAAATAAACTTAAAGACAGATATTAAAGATACAAGCCATTTATTTTATTTTTATATATGTTCTGTATTTTGTGCATCTCATAAATCATCTCATCTAATTGAGCGATTACAGAGAACACAACTCTGACTCATGAACAGAGAGATTTCTAATGTTCACATCTAGAGAACATTATCCAACCTCCACATCAGAGCTGCATGATTGAGGAGAACAATAAGAATCATGAATGACCTAGAATGATTGTCTCCTGCATGTTGTTGTTTCTTCCTAAACAAACCTTTCTCCTCCTGTCTCACTAATTTGCCACTGTCTCTCACTCGCTGGTTTTCTGCATTATGTAGGGTAATGCCACGTTGCCATTGGTTTCGGTTCAAAGCTATGATAATGCAGCATTATGGGATGCATAATGCCCAAAGTTTAGGGGTTCAATAGTTATGAGACAGATTCACATGAAGTCAAAGAAAAGGTTCATATTCACTATTTTGTGGAAAATCCTTTGCAGTTAACAACTTCCTGAAGTCAGTGGACGTATGAATGCTTTGTTTCTGTGCACACTGGGTCTACAGGCTGATCCAACCAACGTGTCATTTTGGGAAATGTTGTTTCAAGGATTATATGTGTGCGTGTGTGTAGATCTGTGGTAAGGGGCTCTTGATTGTTGACCGAGTGAGCTGGTGCGGTATGTACTTGTTCATGGGGGGGGGGGGGGGGTTCAGTGATGGTAAGTGCTACTTAGGGGAAATTTCTGTTATTAGTTGGCCACTGTTCGCACAATCTCTCTCTGGGCACTAATCCCACTTTGTATCCTCTGTTATTCACATCACATCACATCCGAGGTATTTCCCGAGGAACAACTGAGGAGACGTGATAACTCTCTGTTTTTGTGCTTGTTCCCTTCACTTCAACACACACACACACACACACCTGAGACACATTTACGTAAACCTGCCAACAACAACAACAACAACAGCTTAGTATCATGAACATGAACAGCAGATTTGACTGCACGCCTTCCTGTAAGTCATCTGAGGCATTTATAAGGTCTCGTAACAGTGTGTCTTGATCTGATTTTCCTAAAAATAGCTTGGTCCCACGCCCAGACAGAGGAAACGGGACCCTATGGGCTTAGTGCTTAGTGATGCGTAGACATGTTGTAAATACAGGATATGTGGAGTATGTTGTTTTCCCAAATTACTTACATTAAACCATAATTCAACAAGCAGCTTTGATCATGGATAAACAAAATGAGTTTGAGGGAAGTTCGAGGTTGGAAGAAAGTGGTGGATGATGGGTAACGATTGAAGAAGTAATGTTGCTGGAGTTGGAGGTTTGCATGTAGTGATTCTGCTCTGAGCTGAATGTTTGTCTGTGGAGAGAGAGAGAGAGAGACAGATAAGGGCAGAAACAAATCACTCAGTCAGCCTACGTGTGCTGGCTCACAATCTGTCTGCAATTTTTTTTGTCCTTGCTCCCTCCCTCCTTTCTTAACACCCCTCCACCCCTCCCCTCTGCTCTTTCTGCTGTGGAACAAACAAGTCGAGAGCGGCGCTCGGCTGGGGAATATATGCATGTTAGTGAGAAGGCAGGGAGAAGAAAAAGCCAGGCGGGCTACTGTAGAGAGAAGAGAAATTATGAGAGGGAGGGAGGGAGGGAAAAGAGGGTGGGCTGAGGGACCCCAGTGGGCAAGAGAGAGGAGGCAGAACCAATCCTCTCCTGCTCTCTCACAAACAGCCAAAGACAGATGGGCGGATGTTTTGGCCAGCCGTGGCAGCCAATGGCGGGCGGGGACCAGCCCCCTCTGTTAGGGAAGGGCCAGTGTGAGGGAGTGTGTGGCTCAACTTAAAGAGTGTGTTCACAGGCTGGTCGTCGTTGTTGAGAGCTCTTCTCTTTTCTCTCATGGTTGTGCAGACGTTAAGGATGAAGATCCAGGAGTCGCCTGTCACTTGTGACACGGGGAGGGTCAGCAGCGGAGAGGTGCGGGACTCGGACTGCGAGAAGACGAGCTGCGAGGATGTTCCCCGGCTGGACCTCACAGCACTGACCGAGGACGACAACTGGGGAGGTGAGGCTGAGGGCTCTCTCAATGTTGTTTTCTTTTCCTGACATGCACTACCTCATTTCAAAATAACTCACAAATCTATCTGGAATACACACCTTTCTATACAAACACATGCCCAGACAGCCCACACACTCCTCCAGCCAGCCCTGCACATGGGTTTCTAGGTAGCAGCTGCACATCTTCTGCTGCCTCCTCCTCCTCCTACTGATGCAGCTCCTTCTGCCTCTTTTGTAGGATTTAATTGTAAAAGATCCTCTTAAGTTCTCTAGCCACCTATATCTGGAGGGGAAACACTCCTTGTTGCTCTACTTGTTTGCTCAATGGGCGAGACAAACCAGCGCTGCACACAGTTTGTTTTGTTGGAGACCACACGGGAACCTTGTGTCCTCTATCCTATAAGTTTATGGCTCCGCCTGTGGTTTTATTAAGAGGTAAACAGTTTTTTTACTTGGCAAATTATTTCAGAACTGTTTACAGACTCAGCTGCTGCTGTAGTTCCCAATCAAAATCAATCATTAAAGGGGAGGTGGAGTGGTGATAACAGTGTAGCTGTAGAAACGTGGCTTGCACTGAGCCTTAGTTGAAATTTTCAGTCTTGTGCCCTTTTGAAAAAGTGGGGTTACATTTTCTGAGCAGCTCGTGTTTTCTCTGTCACTCCAGGAATAGTGATGATGATGTCCATGCGTGTGTACTCGATAGCAGCTTTGCACAAGATCAAATTTAAATGGAACTAATGAAGTATGCCAGTTTAATTTATTGATGCAGCTTGATCAAGTGTCATTACTAATGCAGAGTTTGCAAAAATAGCCACAAGCTTTTCATTATTCATACTCTGCTCTGTTTTCCGGTCAGACCTTCTTTTGAGTTTGTTATTAGTGTTTTAGTTTATGCAGTGTTGGCATTTCTGCAGAAAGGAAACTATGCACAATCGTCGTGCGCTGAGACTGTGATTGTTTTGTTAGGAGGTTGCGACACACAGAGGGGGGGTGAAGGTTTACTGGGCGGTGAAAGCCAAGCATTTTGCTGAACTGTACTGGAATGATAACCAACAGGTTCATGGCTACAGTCAAAGACAGTTTAAGGACGTGTTGCAGCAAGTGCTGCAAGCATCGAACCTCTCCCCCCCCCCCGTTTCCTGTTTGATGTGGCAAACAGAGCAAAATAGTTCCATGTTATAAATCTCTCAACTTCCACAGCCTCATATTTGTAGCTTTCACAGGAGAATTAATGCTTAGTGGAGCTCTCTAGTGGCCAAATATGATACATCAAAATAAGCAGGGGTTGTTGTTTTTGTTGCTTTGCAACATTTGCTGCATGTGAGAAGTTGTCAGGTACTGAAGTGTTGCATCTGGATTATAAAACTTATTTAGTGTGCATAAAGGTATGTTGTGGTGTTGTCGCTCTGTCACTGGTAGATCGTGTCTCTCAGTGTGTGTGCACTCTTGTTTTTAAAAGATCATTTGCGCTGAGGGAGGACAAGGAGCAGGTTACCTGTTTGTTCAGGAAACCTACAGCTCACGAGCTTATATGAAGACATTCGGCTTCTTATTATTTTTAGGCTTTACTTAAAGCTGCTTCCTGTACATTCTGTCCTGGAAATATAACATTACACACAGCGAGGACGCCACAGGGACCCTGCATCATTGGCTGAGACAGAGCCATGCAGACAAAAAGCATCTCCTCATGAGGATGAACCGGGCTCGCCTTAGCACAAACTGCAGCTGTGAGGTTGAGCTCTGAAGTAGGCACGTTTATTCATCAATAAGGAAGTGGGATTTCTGTTCAGCCGGGCAGAATCAGCAGTTAATAAAGCAGTGCAGTGGTTTTAAGTTCAATTAGGGGATGTGTGCCCACTGTACACAATGTGTTAGACTGTATAAATGGATTTGCGGGGGGGAGTGGGCATCGGGCAGTGGTGTGAGACCTTTGTCCCAGTACACTTTGTGCCAGTGTCTGTCATGGTGACCTGATATTTGCCGATGCTCTGACTGCGATGTTGGAAACACATTAATTGACATTTGAATGGGAAGAGACACATCTGAAGTTCACATGTTGTGAGTTAGTCATGGAAATAAATGATTTTGTTTTGTTTTGTTTTATGTCTTGTTCATTACTTCCTCTTCTTTCCTTTTCCTTGCCTCTCTTCTGTTGTTCTTCCAGAATCTTCATTCTTTAACATCCCTTTCCTTGATTTCAAAAGCATTTTCCATCCAAGTTTTTGTGATGGTAAGTGTTGTGTTACATCACTTTTCGGCAAATAACATATGACAAAGAAAGAAATGCTTATGTGAATGACCTTTTCCTCTGCATGGCAACATGCATGAATGATCTGGAACACTGTGGCTGAGCGTTCCACACACACAACAACCTTTAGTGAAAGACAAACTGGCATGTTTTCTGTTTCATTAGTCTAGTTAATCCTGAACCATCAGCGAGCAGTTGATTTAAAGGATTAATTTCAGATGCCATGGAGTCGTACTGTCCGGCTACACTGGCCTGAACTCTGAGCTCAGATAATAAACCTGTAAGAAGCAAGCTTCAATGCGCCAGGCAGCAACTGCTTGATAAACTGCACGTACCTTGAGGTGCTGGAGGACCCCCGGGACTCCGAAGCTGGAATATGATCTAAGTCGCTCCAACTCACCACAGCTAAGAAAAATATGCACTTGCTGTTTTAGACTGGGTGTGCATATTTTCTAATACCGTAACTGTTTACACTGATGGTTGGTTTCCTTCACAGTGTGTTTTCACTTCCTCCATCTTTTCTACTCTGCGGTATATTTCTAGAGTCCACCAACACCTGATATTACATCTCTTTCGTTTTCCATGAAATCTACATTATTTCCCCTGCTGAGTTTCATGTGTTGGCAGTTTCTGTGGAGTTTTCCCTTCTTAGTATAACATCGAACGCTCCCATGCACACGTGCTTGAACAGACAGATCTTGGTGGGTGTACCTCGTCACCATGCTGAGTGGAAACTAAATCACAAACTCATTACTGTGCCTCTCAACGTAGGTCACACCCTGACATTATCCCACAGAGAGGCAGGCTTTATTAATAGCCCGAGGATTGTCAGGGGTATCTGCAGGACTACATTCACCAGACATAATTATTGCCAGAGTGTAGACTGTAACCAGGGGTGAACAGCGAGAAGGAGGGTCAAACCCTCAGTTTCAGTACATCTGAGACTGTTGAGCCCCAGAGGAAGTTTTTAGGTTTGAGAGAAAGAGCTGCTTCATCATGTCCAGTGACTTTCACACAAAATAATCTAAAGCTACTCAGTAGATTTGTTGATTTGCAGAAAATGTATATTTTTTAGAATGGAAAAATGATGATGAAGATAATTGTATGTATATATGTATAGATACATGTACACAAATATTAATTTGTAAGTATATACACAGATTCATTGCTGCTCACAAACATACTGTACCTACTCTCACTGATGTGAACAAACTGGAAAGGGATTTTTGGGTTAAAAAAAGTTGCGTATGTTTGTGTTTTTCAGAACCCGTCCCAGCGTTCTCATCACTGCAGAGGGAGAGCATGGACCGCGAGGAAGCTCGACTGTCCCCTCACGCGGGGGGGCGACCGATCCGCCAGCTGCTGGAGGAAGACAGCGACCCCATGCTGTCACCTCGCTTCTACACCTACGGACAGTGCCAGCAGTACCTGGACGACACTGAAGTGCCTCCCTCACCGCCAAACGCACACTCGTTTGTCAGGTAAGACGCATGTCGTGGTTTCGTATGTCTGAGAGGCAAATGAGAAGAAGCTTTCGGTGACATTAACGTAATTTATCTCTTCAGTCGCAGACGGAGTTCATCTCTCGGCTCCTGTGACGACGAGAAAGAGGAGTTGACATCGGCTCAGCTCACAAAGAGGGTTCACTTCCTGAAGAAGAAGATCCACAGATTTGAGGAGAAGTTTGAAGATGAGCGAAAATACAGGGTGAGTAATAAGAAATCATAAGCAAGGTTATCGATTGCCTGAGTAGAGATTTATGACTTATTGAAATGAATTGAAAATAGAGAGTAGAGCTCTGCACTTGTTTGTTTACAAGGCCGGTCCCTTATGAAAGGGCTGATGATCCCACACAGAGCTCAAATTTATTTTCATCGCTGTATTAATTTGAAATATGAATCCTTTTTTTCATCCAGCCTTCCCATAGTGATAAAGCTGCAAACCCAGAAGTGCTGAGGTGGGTTACTGAACTGGCCAAACTCCGCAAAGAGCTCAAAGGTAAAACACATAAATATTTAAAGCACTGATTTGTAATGAGACGATTTAAAAAATCAACAAAGCTCATACGTAGTTTTTTCCCAACAGAACACAAGCTGATGAAGTCTGAGGAGGATCTTCCACCACTGACCCGTCAGCGCAGCAACACTTTGCCTAAAAGCTTCGGCTCTCAGCTGGAGAAGAAACCGCAGCAGGAGAAAGTGCCGAAGCCGCCGGTGGAGAGCACGCTGGAGACCATTTTAAAGAAGCTGCAGGAGAAGAGGGAGGAGGTGAACCGCCCCGAGGACATCAAGGTAAAACCAAGTCCACGTCACACACTCACACGCATGAACGAGTTACATGTCTCTAGGGCAGAAGGGTTTGAATTTATGATGGTACTGAAATGTTAATGTGTGTGTGCGAGGACCAGTGAAAACTAGTTTGAGTTGTAGACAGCAGGAGTAAGGAGTGAGGTTAAGATAAGGTCAGATTAGATGGGATAAGATTATCTGAGATAAATAGTCTCATTATGGGGAAATTTGCCGCAAAGGGGAAAGAAAACATTTGAAACATCAGTAAAAGTAATAAATAAGGAAAGCTACAATAACAACACAAGAAAATTTAAAACATAGAAATAATGTATACAGTTTGAATGTATTATCACAAGATAGAAGCATGAGTATGTTGTAAAAGTACAAAGATGAACACAAGGAATAACTTGTGTTGCAACTGAGAAGGAACTCAGGTCATTTCTAAAAATGTGCTGACTCACTTCCTGTCCTCCTCCTGACAGGATATGACACGGGAGCAGATCGGAGCAGAGAAAGTCGCCCTGCAGAAAGCTCTCCTCTACTACGAGAGCATACACGGACGACCAGTAAGTCAACCTCCACCTCCGCTCACAAACCTGCAGCACGCTCCATAATCCTGATCTCCTACTGGCGTCGGAGGCCAAAACAGAGAGAGAGAGAAATGATTGTGACCGAGGACTGAACCAAAGTGACACGCGCTTTGTTTGATGTCAGACCAGAGGCAATCGTAATAATTGTGTTGTCAAATCCCGACGAGCATTGTTGCATATCAGGAAGTGCAGCTGACCTTTCTGTCACCTCTGTCCCTCCTCACGCTGCGAGCGCCAGTGGTTTGTGTTCAATGACCTTCGCGCTCTGAAGAACATTTGCAGCGTTGTGGTTGGCCAATGTGGGTTAGCTGTCATTTTGTTTCATGTTAGCGCCGCAGCTATTTAATCTGCAGGGGGACGGAGGATGACGGCGAGAAGCTAATGCCGTGCTAACAAGGTGCCTTTGTTTCTGCTTCAGGTCACCAAAAGTGAGAGGCAAATCATGAAGCCGCTCTACGACAGATACCGCCTGGTCAAACAGATCCTGTGCAGAGCCTCCACCATCCCTGTCATTGTAAGTATCACACCTTCACCTCCCCTCCTTGTTCCCTCCTCTGCAGCTGTCCGTTTGTCCCGCCGCTCTTCGCCAAGCGAGCAGCAAATCGTCGTGCCGCTGCCCACACGTTGGCAGACACTTAATCCCAGTTCCCGTTGGCTTTTAGTGCCTGCTGTGGGAAGCCAAAGGCAGCCGTGCCACAGACGTGTTATCCATCGCTCCAGGCTCTAAAGTCCGGCTTTAGCTGCTCAGTGGATCATCCATTCGTAAAGGAGCTCATAGGTGGCAGACCGAGTTCACAGGAATTGAACAGACAAGTGCAGGAGAGAGTCAGAAACTAAAACTGTCTCAGAATACATTCAGGATTATTGATGAGACATATTTATTCCAAATTACATGAAATAATTCTGCCTATGAGATGAGTGTAAATGCTTTAGTTCCACTGTTCATGTACATATTAATAACCATTTTTATTATGTAAGACATGATCTGTGTTATGGACAAACAGTATTATATAAAGCACTACCTCTAATCCTCATCGTGCAAATTGGGACCACGGCCATAGGTTAGTCTGTACAGTGGAAGTTATGGTGCAGTGTGTTTATTATCCCAGAGAAGTCAAGTACAGTTTCTTCAGTCAAATGCACAATCATGAATATATTCTCCTGTTTTTTATTATTTTATTTGATTCATATTTGCTTTATTGCACTTTTTGGTTTTAGGCTGCAAAATAAGTTGTAACTTAACTTGAATCTTAAAGTGATGAGGATCTACGTTATGGATAAAAAGCTGGTGTTGCAGAGGAGAAAAAGGAGAATAGAAAGTAAATAAGGAAAACAGCTGATAATGGTTTGGACCCAGACGTCGGTGGTGTGAGGCGTTTTCTGGTTGTGAGCGTCTCAGCATGGTTAACTCCTCCTTCTTGACGCTCACCACAGGGCTCCCCCTCCAGCAAGCGCAGAGGGCCGCTGCTTCAGCCCATTATCGAGGGCGAAACCGCGCTCTTCTTCGATGACATCAAGGTGAAGAGCTGCCGTTGCTTCAATAATCAGTCGTCAGCTCCCCCTTCCTCGCCACACCCCCCCTCCCTTACTACCCTCCAACTCCACCTCCCTGTTGAAACTCCTCTAATGAACCTGATTGCTGCCTGTTGATTGGCCGGTTGCCTGTTTCCTGCCACTGTAGAGAGGCATCTGTAGAAATGTGGAATCAGTAGCTGGATGGACATGATGTTTGAATCACGATGAAAATATAGAAATAGAAAACGCTCTGTTGATGATCAGCTTGGGTCTTATTTTTACAGTTTTAATCGAGATCTACAACGTGAGATTTGTAGAGATCGATCAAATTCTGTTTGTAACGCCCACATTCACAAATCACCACTAGGGTTTATAAATCTGCCCAAGGTGCAACATCCTCTGTTCTTAAAAAACTTTCAAAGAGGGAATAACACAAGTGAGGATCCCCCTCCCAGGACGGACAGAAGTGAGATACATGTTGCGTGTAACAGATCTCATCATAACTATATTTAAAACATGCATGTGGAAAGACCGTGTCTAACATACAGAGGTGTGTTGGTGTTGAAAGGATTTAGTGTCTGATTAAAAGAACGTGGCAGCAAGGACGAGCAGTCACTATCAGACAAATCCTGACACAACCTATTAGACTTGACAGTTTCCTGTGCCACTGGAGAATATTCATATGTAACCAAGAATACTTGTGTTACATTCTGCTGCAATTGAATCAAATCATTTATCTGCATAGAAACTGGAACAAGATTAGTAATGACAAAAATAAGACCCAAGTTTTATTGAATCCGTTGATCCTTCAGGTTTGTTAACTGGAATCAAACTGCTGTGAAACCAAATTCTTGGCTCATTATTTACCAGATTGTTTCAAGCCGGTCAAGTGTGTTTTCATTGAACTGTGTGTTTTCTACTCGCTCATAAATCCAAATACATCTTAACACTAATGAGACGTGAATCACAGACGAGGACCTCTGAGGTGCATTTTGCTGCCGTACACCGATGATTGACGACTAACACTGCACGACCATCATGCACTGGGAGCGTTTGAGCCCGGGAGAGGTGCCAGCTCGCGGTCACGTTTGGCAACACAACGTTTAACCTGCGTGCGTGTGTTCCTTCAGGAGGAGGAGGACGGCTCAGAGGACGACGGAGACTCCAAGACTCAGTTCACCGTGACCGAGCGGCCCGACCTCAGCGTCCTCGGCTTCCTCGACCACATGGAGGAGGAAGCGGACGGTTTCATTTCGCCAGTGGATGAGCTCTCGCCGTCTCAAAACACAACAGACATGAGGCTGTCGAACCTTCACTCCGCCACCATGTGAGTCACTGAAAGAAACGCTCTTACGCCACTTCCTTCTTATACTTCTTCTATTTCAGAAGCAAATATAGTTTATTAGGTAGTAAAAGATACAATTTCATTTTTAGATTAACATTTAACACATTTGAAGCTGATAAAATCTGATTTACATATATAATTTACAAATGTTTTGGTTTGTGATTATCTACAAAAAGGCATATGAACGTATTTATTATACAGTTGAAAAGTCATTTTATCTGATATTTGACCTGAAAAATCTAAAATGATAGAAAAGTAAATATGGACACAGCTTTCTGTTTTGTTTTCTCTTCCATTAATCATCTCACGGCCCCAAATTCAGCTTGCTATTCACTATTTACACTCTGATGCATCTGTATTAATAATCTAATAATATATTTAACAAGAACATATCAGTCTTAAATGACATTTCTGCTTAAATAATCGTTTTTTATTAAAAGTTGTTTCAAGTAAATTTTAGCTTAAAATACTAGTACTGCAGTACTTTTTCTCTGGCTGCATTGGTACTTACAGGATCAGAGTATTTCTTCCACCACTGTTTTGTCCCATTGAACCATTTTAATTTGAGACATTTAAATATGTCTTCTCTCTCACAGGCCGGAGCTGGTGGAACAGCTCCAAGAGTCCAGAGAGGAGAAGAAGAGGATCCGCAAAAACCTGAAAGAGTTCGAGGACCAGTTCTTCAGACAGAACGGAAGGTAAGACCAGAAGAAGAATTTCTTCAGATTATGTAACGGAGGCCGCATAATGAATGCTGGCTTTTCCACAGCTGAACCCATTTCTCAATGTTTGTTGTCTTCCACCCACGTTCTGTTCCCATAGAAATGTGCAGAAGGAGGACCGCTCCCCATTGGCAGTGGAGTACAACGAATACAAGCATGTTAAAGCCAAACTGCGGCTGCTGGAAGTCCTCATCAGCAAAAGAGAGTCGTCCAAGTTCATCTGAGGAAAAAAAAGAAATATATGACGGACCGTTGCTCTCACACACACACACACACACACACACACACACACACACACACACACACACACACACACACACACATCTCACCCCTGCAGGAGAAAAGATCTGATTTTCCTTCTCTGCTGCCATCTGCGCTGCTCTTGTCTCTGGCTCTGGACGCAGCCTGTTAGTCCGTTCTGTCGAGCACAGCTGGGTTTTTCCTCTTGACGCACGCAGAGAGCTGGCGACCCACGACTGATTCAGAGCCGCCCAGACGACGCCTGCTTCACCTGAGAAGTTATTTCCCGACAAAACCTCACGTTCACAAGAGACTTCAGCAGCACACACACACACACACACACACACTCACACTCGTAACCTGAATCACACCTGTACTGCTAATAATTTATTTCTATTCTTTTGAATATTTTTAACTGAACAGAAGTTATTTTTCGCGCGCTTTACTGTAGAAGTCTTAAAAGAAATAACTTGTAAGTAAAAAATAGAAATTCCTGCTATTTTTAAAAGAAGGATTTTGTGAACAGGAGTTGTGAATTATTTTTGTAAGGGAGACGTTACTATTTGTATAAACTTCAATCAGCTGAGTAGTGTCCTCTGAACCGACAGCTTTCTTTCTTTCCGTTCGGACCGTTATATGATGATGTCTGAAATAATCTATTGTTGCTTCTCTAGAAGTTAAATTGACTCTTTGCTCACTAAAAGAAGTTTATAATTTCCAAAAACATTCAGAGAACAAACTGAACCAAACTGGTTCATTATATTCGCTAAAAATGTTTTTTGTGTGATCACTGGTACAGAACTAAACATTCGTCTGTATATTTATCTATCCACAAGCTTTTTACGCCCATTACCTTCTGTGTCAAATAAGCTATTTTCTCTTCTTGAATCACTGGTATGTTTGTGCTCGGACGACTCTTAAGGACAGAAACGGTCGGTGCAGCCTCGGTCTTTCCCAGCGCTCCTGCGTCTGCTCCTCGTCCTCTCCAGAGCTCCTTCTCTTCTTCTGTAAATATTGATATCTGTGTATGTTTACATTTCTGTGAGCGAGTACTTATTTCTTTTCTTTCTCCAAAATGGATGATTATCTGTGTGAATTTGGTTTTTGCTGAATTCAAACACTGGCAAGGCTTAATGAGTTTTGAGTGTGTACATTTTAGTACATAAATTGTATTTGTATTTTGTACATATTATGAATGAAATCATATTTTTACTGAACTCTGGGCTGTGTACATTTTCCTTTGTGTCTGAGTTGATGTAAAAACTGTTTTTTTGGGCTGAAGCTCTTCATCACTGATTGATTTAACAATTACTTCCTTAAATACCTGATATTGATTTAGTTTATAAAATGTGAGGACAGGTTTGTCAGAGTTGCCGTTTCCAGATTCCAAGATGATGTCTTCGCGTCTTGATGTTTCTGAAACTGCAAAAAAAAGTTTGTCATTAGAAAACTGAGGGAAGCAAGAGAAGCGAGAGGGGGAATTACAACTGGTTTTTTCAGGAAAAGTCGTAAAAAGTTAAACAATTAAACCAAACAAATCGCACTTTTCAGCTGAGTTTTTCTCACTAAGGCAGAAATGAAACTTTTTTTTTTTTTTTTTTTACACTTTTATTATTTAATTCAAAAATGTTGGCTGGAACAGAAGAGCTTTGTGTAGATTGAACAAGTGACAGTATCCGTAGCACATGAGGACGTGCAAGACTCGACGGCTGCACAAACAGTTGCATAGGATTCAAAGTCTGCAGGAGGAGAAATCATCAGGTTTAAATATTCAAATACCAACTGAAGGTGAACATGCAGAACATGTAGAACAGAGTTAAAGCAACTAAACGAACTGTGTAAGAGTCTCTACATGACCGGGCTGCTTCAGGTTGTTATTGCTAAATGGATCCATCATCACATCAAGTCATTTTGACAACATAGTCATTCATGAAATATATATATTAAGAAAAATATAGGCTATACGCAAAACCATTTCACACACTTGCACAAATTTAGGTTTGACTGTAAGAACAAATACAGCATCAGGGCGTTTTAGAACAATTATATATATATTCATATATATCTGATATATTTATTAGGTTACCTGCCCACACTGCTAACTACTGTAGGTGTCCTAATGTCACAAATTTTATGACCTGCAACTTGGAAACAGCTAATTACAATCATCATACTTCATTTTTATATTTATTTAGTTTTTACAACGGAGTATTTCGGAAATAATTTCGAGAATCAAGTCGTAATATTATGAGAATGAATTTGAAATTGAGAAGAAAGGCATATCATCACAAGTCGTAATATTACAAAAAGATCAAATCAATAAAAAAAAGGACTATTACAAAGATCAAGTTTGAATATAATGAGAAATTATAATTAATAATAAAAAATAATAAAATAGAATTTCAAATATAAAGTTGAATGAAATAATAAAATGAACGTATTTACAGAGAATTAAGGAAACTGCTTTGAACATCACACAGATGTAAACAATGAATCACACATCCCCCCCACTAAAATGACATGTGACCCCAATTCACACCTTCACATTACATCACGAGGGGTTTTCATAATATTGACTTTTATTCTCGTAATATTTTGACTCAACTCAGATTTGTTTCTTTTAAGTTTTTAAAGACATTTTAAGGAAATTCACTTTTTAAGGTGGAGAGAGATGAGAAGATTGACAGGAAGTAGCAGTTAGCTTAGCTTAGCAGAAACTCTGTGTCTGTCCAGAGAAACTAAATCCACCGAGCAGAACCTCGGAGCTTCGGTAACGTAGAGTTTTTCTGGAGGTTTTGGCGTGTTCGTTGCACTAATTGGTTGCCAGGCAACCACCAGGAAGCTGAGCGTCTGAAGTAAAACTAAAAGTACCACACTGTTAAAGTAATCCATTACAATAGTACTGGGTACAAGGTTAAGCAGGAAAATGAAGTGAGGTATCAGAGGTAAAACAATTTGGTTTTTTAAACTGTTTTCGATTAGATTATAATTGATTTTAATTTCTAATAATATATCTGATGATTAGTTTCCCTCATGAATTGATTGTAAAAAATATATATTTTTTTTAAATTGTAAAATATAATCAACATTCCAAATCTCAAAATTGTCAAATAATTGAAAGAAGGAACATCCAATCCTCTCACTTGAGACGCTGGAAGAATTTTGACTTAAAAAAAACAAACTACATTTAAAATCATTTCCACTCATGTCAGTTCTGTAGGAAATCTGTTGAGCAGCTGCAGAATTTATTCAAACAGCTTTTCATTATTTTGTTTGAAAACTCTAAATCTGTCAATTAACAAATTACCAAAAGCAGGCAAATACATGTAGTGGAGTAAAAGTGAGAGTGTGTGAGTACTTCAAAATGTACCTTTATGTACAGATCTAAATATTTTAGTAACAGCTACTACAACAACACATGCAGTAATAAGGAAATATGTTTCATATAACTATAAAATGTAATTTTATGATTAAACAAAGGAGCTAGAACACGTTAATGTGTGAGCTTCACTTCTGCTGGTGGTGGTTTCCCTTCCTCCAGAGTTTGTGCTAAGCTAAGTGCTAATAAATGCTGCGTTCATGACCAATCGTTCAAACCGCAGCTGAGTGTGAAAAACTGTTCACATCAGTGACACTGTCGATACAGAGCTCCACTTAGTCAGAGGAACTACACACACGTCAGTTAAAACATAATCAGGTATTTACACCAATACAATCCATTCATCTAATTTAATAAAAGCTGAACTCAGTTTGCATCTAAATATGTAGCAACACATGAACGTCTTATGGTACATGAACGCAGCATGGGGACTCTCCAGGTTAATAAGCGTATTTCTCAAAATGTCAAACTCCTCAATGACTTCTCAATTATTTTTTGTCTTCCTCTCAACATCATGCACACAGACGACACCCAGTTAAAAATAACCTTTGAAAACACGTCTCACGTCCATATAGACGGTTTTGCTATTGAAGGCAACTGTTGAATGCAAAGACAAAGTCAGCTGCTCTGATCCACAGCTCAGAGGGAAGGAAATCATATTCTCCATGTTCCATCCTGCAGCTCGTCCTCCCAGATACACAGAGACACTAAACCTTTTAAATCAGCCAGAGACGTTTAAAATAGAGCCTGAACAATTTAGCCGAGGTCAATAAAAATCAACCGACACGAGCATTTCACCATTTTTCTGTATCAGTGTTAGTGTTTGCTAATAAGTGGACATTTTCTTTCACAGTAAAAACATTCCCGTTTACATTTGAAATTTTAAAAATTAGTTTATTTTCTTAATTGAATTTCGATGTATTTGGTTGCATTAGTCTTTTTTCAGGGCTCAAGGGTAAAATGTGAATGTTTCTGAATACATGTGTATTTGCCAAAATATCAGTATCGACATTTTTCACTTCCAGTATCGCTATCGACCTCCAACAATCCTTATCGATCAGGCTCTAATTTAAAATGATCCGTTTGTTGAGAATTCCTACAAAAGTCAGCGGAAGATAATATATTCAAACTGCTATTTACACACACACACACTCACACACACACTTGTGTACATATACATACATATTTACTTTGTCAAAAAATAACCATTCTATTTAATAAATTAAAAGAAACTAAAAGAAGGTAAGCCGTCTTGTCTCAAGGTAACAACATAATTCTTTAAAGGTGAAAAATAGAATTTAATCAATTGAATATAAAATACACAGCTTTGCAAAATCAAAGAGACAAAAACTAAACACAGTCAGAGTTTCTCAACCTTCACCGGCTTTTGATTTTGACTCCTACACTTCAATCATCCGAGGTTTCAATACAATGCTCAATCAGTACTTTTCAAAACTATGATATGTTTCAATATATCAAATATATTTTACACAAGATCCTGAGAGGTTGAGAAACTTTGCCCAAAGCAAAAAAAACCAAAAAAAACTTTGCATGTACATATATAGACCTTTCATTTTTTTAAGATGCTCAACAATCTTATAAGCGCACGTAAAGAGCCTTCCTGTGTTCGCCCCCCCCCCCCACTCTGACATGCGTGACGTATATTGCTGTTAAAGTGCGTTCAAACTGCTACACCCCCCCCCACACACACACACACACACACCCCACTCCTGCTCGTCAGACCAGGCTGAAGCCCTCGTACTGCTCCACGGCCTGAGTGAGACGGCGGCACAGGATCTCTTTGGTCTGGTAGCGGGGCATGTCCAGCAGGTTGTAGCAGGTGTGGGCCACCGGCAGGTAGTGCTCCTCGGCCGTGGTGGACTGGATGATGATGCGCAGGCTCTCCATGCCGTGGATGGGGATGCGGTCGCTGCCGGTCAGGAACACTGCAGACGACAGACGCAGTGGGTGGAGTTAGGATCAGATGCGAAAACACTGTGAGAATGTTTCTAAACTACAGATAAAGCTGCTGCTTTTGTGTAGTTTCCGCCCAAGGAGGTTGTGTTTTCACCCTTGTACGACGTAAAAACAACAAGGTGTGGTTCGGGTCACAGAAGGACTCTGAGTTTTGAGGTGGATCTGGATCAGGAATTTCTTTCCCACATTCTTTAAATTGTGAAATTCGAAATTTTTCAACATTTTCGTTGAATTCTCAAAAATGTATTCATGGGTCTTAATGAAGAAAACAGGCACATTAAGGGAACTGATGTATTTACGTGTGAGATTTGGTGCAGCTGTCAGAATTAAAGCAACACTGCTGCCTCACCCGTGTTTCCTCATGCAGGAACAACCTGCTCACTATTACTGTGTTTATAAGACGTCTGCAGATCGAGCTGCGAGCCTGTTTAACGCTTACACAAGAACTGCTTCTTCTTCTCCAGAGGGAACTCGTGGAAAACCTCCCAGAACAATCGGACTGTTGGATGAGTGGCTGTGTATTCCCCTTTGTAAGCAGCGTTCTGCGAAAACAGAGAGAAAAGGATCTGACGATTGAAAGATTGTCCACATTTTCACAGCAATCAGTGAAACTCGAAGACATGCATGCGTTAAAAAATAAATCAGACTAATCTCTCTTGACTCTCTCTCTCCTGTGATATCTTATTATTTGTGCTTCTCACATGTTGCAACACAAGCTGACATCAGCAGCAAAATATGTGAAACCAAGTGGCCGCAAATCCAAACTCTGTTCAGATCCCGAGCTTCAAAATAAACAAACTGTCAGAGTCGTCCAAATAAAACTGTGTTTCATAACGAGTTATTATGTTGGATTTGATCGTTTCAGCCGTTTTACATCACGTGGTTCATTAATGAATTATTTGATTCATTATTCTCATTATATTTAGTGTGTTCCAGACAGGATTCTTTTCTCTAACGTGAATCTACAAGCAGTTTGTAGAAATAAAGAAATACAACGTGCACAGATCTCTGAGTCTCATACTGACCTTCTCCATTTCCTCCCAGTTGTAGTTGTTGTTGCCGACCACCATGGCCATCAGCTCAGACGGCTGGAACAGCGCCAGGATCTCGCCTCCACACACCTTCAGGAAACCTGAGGAGAAGGCTGAGTACTGCTCGCTCACCGAGTCAGAGAACACGTAGCACAGGTAGGCCTCCACGAACTCCTTCCTGAAACACACACACAGCAAACGCTCGGATCATTCATCTGTTCTGCATCGCAACGTAAACCCACAACTTTTCATGGAAACATGTTGAGTCGTTTTTGCTTGAACCTGTAAACAACAACCCAACAAAGTAATGCTGATGACAACATAACCTCCTTGACAGAGTAGAAACAGTAAACCCCTCAGAGATGTTGTTAAATTTCCCCCTCGTCCTGCAGAATAACACACAAAGAAAGGATGACTGGGTGTTTTAGTTCCTGTGTTTTCATTTCAATCAAATGAAGGAAGCCTGACGCTTCCTATGAAAATACTTTCATTTGGTTTAAACACGTAAACCGAGCAGAAGGGAACAGAAAACACAAACCTGCCTTCAAGCCTTTGGTACGACCCCCCCATCTAAATACAAGTTCTGCACTCAACCTCCCTATTGAGCTCACAAACACAGACGTAAACCACATTATAGTTAAACAATATAGATCTCACCCAGACGTCTCACAACCCTACAAACACTGAGTGCAGCCTTCGGTCTGAATCAACATCTCTCTGTGTGACGAGGCCACCGAGCTTTTCTATTATTTCTGGTATTACAGTTTTTTATATGTTAGTGCTGAGGGGATTTTGCCGGGACATCGTGGGTCACTGCGGCTCACGCCATCTGTTCAGCAGCAGCAGCCAGACATGTTGACACCTGCCGCCCCACAACTCCTCCACAGAGCTGTAATCAATGCCAAAGGCACAAGGACGAGCTTAAGACACAGGGCGGGGACAGTGGAGAATAAAACCCAAATGTGACGCTTCAAATACCAAAATCTTCACAACACAAAACATGACCTTCAGCTGGGACAATGGGACGCGAGCTGCCAGCTGTGTGAGCACATGATAATGTCAGTGTTGGGGGGAAAATGTTTTTATCTTTCAGAGAGAACAGAGCGTAGGGTGTAGAAGTATTCATAAAGTAAAATCAACATGGAGTGAAGGAAGACTTGGTTCATTCCTACAAAAATCTACATATGATGAGGTCGATCTGTGGAGCTGCCTCACCTGTTGTTTTTGTCCACGCTGATGCTCTCTCCTCCAGGGATCAGCTCCTTCACTTCTGTCATGCCGTAGTTCTCCCTGGTGATCTGAGAGTTACAGTCTTACATGAGGCAGGAGTGAAGAGTGGAAGTCAAACTGTACAGAGCTTATAATGCAACAGTTTTCACTGAGAGGATAAGGCTGGTGATGACGTTGTGTTTTTTGTGGTAAATAAATCTCATGAAAGACCAGAACCAGAGTTGATACGAACAAATGTGGTGCAGAGTCAGATCTAAAATCTTATTTCTCTGTGCTAAGCAAACTAATCAACAACACATCAGTTATTAAAAGCAAAATCTGTATTTCTAGGTATCAGATTAAAACCAAATGTCATGGTATCAGCAAACCCTGCCGCCCAAATACTACTAAATTCATGTGTATTAATCCACAGCTGAGTCCTTTTCATCAGTTACTTTTATTCATGTTTGACCAATATTTGTTAAAAACTGCAGTGCAAAGCTGTTTCATGTGATTATTTTGCATTTGTCATGAATAAAATCAGACATTTTTGAGACGTTTTTAAACTTTTACATTTTCCAAACAAAGATTTGAGTCTGGTTTTGGTCTTTTGGGGGATTTGTTCATAGTGAATCAGGGTAACAGGTGAAAAGTTATGCTCACAGCAAAGTTGAGAAGAAACGTCTCCTCCACGTCACCTCCCTCATAGTCTAGAAGTTGTTGTAGACTCCTGTGGAGAATAAACAGAATTAATTCAAATCATCTATACCGCTCATCCTCTGAGGGTCCACGGCTGGAGCTCATCCTCGCTGAGATTTTTGCAAGAGATCGTTGAGAAAGACCCAACAGAACAAATGATCATGATATTGGGGAAGTTTACGATATGCTATTATATGTGAGGGGTGAAAAAAGAAATACAGGGTGAAGGTCAGATGCATATTTATACAAGAAATATTGCTAACACAATGAGGAACTGTGTCGATATCTGCAGTAATACATGTGGAGTCATGTGACAGGTGTTTCCACCCTGTCAGACAGTTTACTGCGTTCACCTGCTCCCCAGGTTTAAATCTGCCCCGTTTGACTCTTAAAATGAAAACCAGGGATCAAATAGATGCAGAGCAGCAAAACTGTTGATTAGATCAGAGGTTTAATGGTCACGTATGAGCTATTAATAGGAAATGACTCACAGGGAGGGTTGTGTTGGTTTTCCGGCAGAGAACATGCTGGATGTTTTAAAACCCAGGAAACACAGGAAACATGGAAAGAGGACAAGCGGGCTGCCAAAGGAATCGCTAATTATACAAGGATAAAGTATTATTGTCTCCGAACTGAACCACAGCCTCTGGGCTGGTGTCACTTTGCAGGATTTGAAAACACAGAGGAGACGATACAAATTAAATAAACCTCAAACCAACAAGCTTCTGCAGTTTACACTCTAAACAAAGTGCTATCTTTGTGAGTTGACATTAGTCTGTTGGACTGTTCGTTCTTTTGAGACAGTCAAAATAAAAGTGTAGCATTTACTGTATAATGTTCTTTGAGATGATGTCATTTGAGGTTGTATTGTCTCTTATAACAACATAATATGACTAATCTCAAAATCAATAGTCAACTGGAGACAATGAGGCACAGAGGAAACACTGACCCTTCCTGCTGCAAATTCAATAAAAGGCCTTTTTCCAGGGGAAGTCAAATTTACTGCTGCTCAAACACAACTGGTAATGTAAGGGCGTGACTCACTGTTGCACCCTGGTCCCAAACATAAAGAGCAATCTTTAATGTGTCTCTAAGATTAAGGTCTGTTGCTTTACCATTTCACACTTTGTTTTAGGTTACACCTGAAGACGGTAGCACGAGACTCGCTGAGGATAACAAATAATGTAATGATGAGGAAAATAAAGATTGAAGTAGAACGAATGTCTTAAAAAAAAACAAAGCTACTCTCTGTTCCAGACTGCTGCGTCTCACACCACAGTTACCTGGCCTCGGTTGGGGAGAGCTCCTTGAAGTCTTCAAGCATCGGTGACACATCCAGCAGCTTCTTGTAGAGAGCCAGGGGGAAGTGCAGGTCCACCACAGTGGAGTTGTAGATGGCCAGACCGCAGATGATCCCGATCAGGTGAAACCAGTTCTCTTCTACAAAACACTGGAGGCACGGAAAGAAACTCATTATTATAACTTCTGTGGTACGAATCAAAACTCTGAAGACCTCATTTTCAACAAGCTTATATACGCAAACACAGTAATAACAGACACTTATTATATTGTGTTATAATATATATTTATATTCAACTATAATTTTAAATATTGTGTTATTGTTGATGTATGAATGTGTATGTTTTAACTATAGGGCAGTGTAATCTATACGAATGTAATCGGCAAGTAACAATAGTAACTTCAGATACATGTGGTGGAGTTCAAACAGCTCAGAAGTGCATTTAAACACAACAGTTGAGTACATGTGCAGTATTTTTACTTTCTAAGACGGATAATAAATAAGTTCAGAATTATATAAAGGTATTTAAAAAAAATCTGTTTTTCTAATGGTTACTCACTTTGTCTGAGAACCACAGCAGGTTGGACTCCTTGTAGTGAGTGAACATCCCATAAACAGGATCCATCAGCTCCTTTAACAGCAGCAGGAAGAACTCCTTAGTTACTCCGCCTGCGTCCACGGCCTCCTCTCCATCGAAGATCACCTGCAGGACGGAGGAAGACGATGAGAAGAGGTTTGTGGTGAGCAGAAAGATATTTGTTCTCTGATCTTCATACTCGTACCTTTAGTGGCTTCTTCAGGTCCACGTCAGAGTACATGGTGAGCTCACGCAGGGTGTCGCTAACTAAATGGTTCCTGCGCACGTGTATCACCAGGTAAGGATTTCTGGCAAGGTGGGGTTCCAGTGTGAGCAGCATGAAGACGTTGTGTAGGTTTGCTCCGCTTACTGCCATCTTGGTGACAGGACGAGGAAAGAAGCACACAAAGTGAGAACAATTCAATAAACTCAACTCTTCATTTTTATACAAATTGATTCAGATATATTTAATTAAAACAAAATCCTTGCTGCAATACTTTTGTATAAAAAGGAGGTACCTGCATCTGCAGCTCAGCATCTGTTTGCAGCATGGTTGTCTTGGCTTGGGCGTTCAGTATGAACGGATAGGCACATAGGTTCACTGAGGGAAAGTCACTCTGCAGATAAAATGAGACGTGGCTGAAAATATTCCTATAACAACAATAACGTAAAAAGAAACAAATAAGTCTTATATCTAAATTTGGATGTTTATGGTCAATTTTCAATTCCAGTACCTGCGAAGGGGATGATCCCACTTTCTAGAAAACAAAATGAGAGAGAATGTGAGTGCAGCTAATTAATAAGATAGAAACTCGCTCAAATCTCCAATGAGTTATTTTCTTGTCTGTGAATTTAGACACTCACTGGATAGCACGAACTGACAAGCAGATATTCACTCTCGATGAGTTATATGTGCTATGAGCGTGAGTGCAGTAACAAGGACGTGTGATAGTACTCACAATCTCAGCTTTACTCAGAAACCATTTGAGGTAGTCTTCCTGGATGTCCACCAGGCTGGTGATGTCGGGGATATAAAAGCGGCTGTACTCCACATGCTGGGCCTTTAAGTTCACCTGAGAACATGAAACAAAGACCTCAGCCTCAGACTCCAGGAAAGATCACAGTGTGATGTATGGCACAGGTTAGCACAGCAGGACAAACACATATCCTCTTCAGACTGTACTGAGGAACAATGCAGAGCTGATGACTTGTTTACAGGAGCAGGATGTGACCTCTGTGAATACCTTGTGGAGTTTTTCCAGCAGCCTTAGTGCTGCAAGAAAGTAGTTCTCATAAAACATTGGCACGAGCAGCGTCTTTCCTCCCGTCAGCATAAACACGATGATGCTCTTGTACATGTCGACCATTCTGGTGAACACGCTGTCCTCCACAAAACACCACCAGTTGTCTACAGGATCAGAGAAGATGGTTTAATCAAATCACAAACAAAATGACGGATGCATATTGATCCTATAGGATCGTTATTATTCTCTGATCTATATAAGTTATAGGTCATATGGTCCTATAGGATGATCAGAGATTCCTCTGAAATGTTTTGTCTTCTTTGTGACTTCCTCATGACATCACTAATCATACAATATTGAACGATGGAGAATCATTTTCTGATCAATAAAAGCTTTAGTTTGTCTCTGTTCATGTTTTATGCTGAGATATTTTGGCAAATGTTGTATTTATTTATTTATTTTACCTTGACCTTTGACCAATCAGTTCCGAAAGTTAATCATCAGGAGATATCCTCAAAAGTAATAGTCCCATCGGGTTTGGTGAAAATCTGTCCATGCCTTGTTGAGTTATTTTGTACACACATACACAAAAACCAGCAAGCAGGGTAAACAGGTAATGAGGTAATTAGATAAATTTGACTCCCTGATATATCATATCTCAATTGGTTAAACCAACGATTTATAAAAATTATGGAAATTGCGTCCAACAATGTTTCCAAAACTGACAAACAAGCAATACTTTTCATTTGTATCAATGAGTGTGAAACAGTAAAGATTTGAGGAGTGACTGTTAAAAAACGTTATCCAACTTTTACAATTCGACATCATTCCAAATATCTCAGCGATTAATAAGGTGTTTGCCACAAACACATCAAAAAGGCAATGTTTGTGTTCTTCTTTCCCAAGAAATGTGAAGTTAGCTCAGAGTGGAGTTTATTTGTGTGATCATTAATCCATTATCAGTTATAATAATTTCTGTTTAATGAGTGTAAATATTCCTTTGTAGGAAAAGCTTAGCAGAGGTAACATGGATACAGATGAGGGTGCTGACGCAACATATTGTAAGTATAAACTTAAGAGCGATGCCATGTGATGTCACAGGGTGCACAGGTGTTACATGACAAGATGTCACATGTTCTGTGTTATTAGCGTGACAAGGTGTAAAAACACATCTAGTGCGTGCATGCACATGTGATACCCAATACTTTGCTGGGGTTGGCGTCGAGCCGGAGGATGGCCATCGCCAAGGGGATAGTGAGGCGGATGTAGTTCTTTGAGTCCTGCAGCGCTGGACACTCAGACAAGATGAGGTAGATCCTCATGGCCTCGACGTCAGGAGGAGAGTGCGGCAGCTGAGGGATCAACAGACTCTCAAAACTCTTGGTGGCCTAAAGGGATTGGAGGGAAATGTTTACTTTTAATTACACCCCAAAAAACAACCTTTGTTCTTAAATAGGTAAAAGTATTTCTAATGCAAAGTACTATGATGAATTTAACAAATAAACCAGACACATTGGTTTGGGACATTTTCCTGTTCCAACAACTTGGATCCAAACAGCAGCTGGAGTAAAATATGACTAGATTTCATAACAGGCTTTTAGTGGTTTGGAAAGTGGTCTTCATGTTGGGCTGAGAGACAAGAATCCTAAGCCTAACATTACTGAGCTAATGTTAGAGGTTATGAATCAGTCGTGAGGTTTGTGCCATGGATCTGTGGCAGAACTTGATGTACTTTCAAGACAAGCCCAATATTCACATATAAGATTCAGGATTCTTCTTCAACATCCCAGTGTCCCACCATTGATTGTTTCCCAAACAGGAAGCTAAAAAATCTCTCAATCTGAGTCATGTCTTAGGTTTTTGGACATTTTGGTTCAGAGGATCTTGGTTCTCTGATATTTATGGGTATGGAGTAAGACGGTATCCAGGTCCCGCTGACATATACTCTCTGAACCAATGATGTGCCTTAGCTGTCAATCAGGATGTTTCACCCAATTTTAATAACATCAAATAAACCAGATTAAGATACAAAACCTTTTCTGTATTTTCACTCGGAGCCTGAGATCAAATATCCTGCGTGATGATGTCTTTGAAAACGTCCAGTACCTGCTCCAGAAGCCCAGAGAAGGCCGGTTTGCTGAGTGCCTCAAACAGAAGTCTGACAGAGTTGAGATCGATGCCCGGGATCTTTGGGTTGGTTTTGAAGTGGATGTCATCACTATAGAAAACAAACAAACATAGGATTATCAGGACCATCGACGAAATCTCAGCGATCAGTAACAGGATAAAAATAGGTCAGAGCTCACATTCAGGGACTTTATGGTAAATGCCAAGTCTATTCCAACACCATGCAGCGGGGGAACAATGGTAGAGGTTCTAATTCTCAAACCAACATGAGCAACGGTGAGGTTTACATGCAGCCAGAAGGTATTTAAGTGAATCCCTAAGCAGATCTTCTCCTCAGCCTGGTGAGCACTGGCTGATAAACACACACACACACAAAGAATCACCTCCACAAAACCAACAAAACCCTGAGCTTGAGGGACAACAACTGTTCACAGTGTGAGCCTTCACGTTCTTACCGCACAACTTTTATTTAGTCATAACACAAACACATGAGATATGATCTGCTGGAGACTGTTTGCCAAACAAGAAACACTGATGCAGACAGAACATCCCAACATGAACTGCGCATTGAACCATATGAACAACTCTGATCCCTTAATGTAACTCTAATGCAATAACCCCACATACTGTGCATGCTTGTGCTAAAAACAACTACAGGACACCCATCAGCTCTTTGTCTCACAGGGACTTATAAATCCAGAGATCACTGAATTTGAAGTTAATCTTGCCTCATGTTTATGGATCAGCTGTAGAGAACGGGCTAAACGAGGTATGAAGTACATAACCATCTGAGGAAATCTGTCCACATTTAGGTGTGGGTTTAATGACTTTGCTATTCTAAGACTGTTTACTGTCGCTCTCCCATGAAAACCACGATTCTCTAAAACGTATGCAATCTGTTTTTACATTTTTGAAATGACCGCATCGTCTTTTTTTAATAAAGGAAAACCTAATCCTAAATCGCCATATTTGAAGCTACATTGAATTCACTGGACAGCGGCAATGTTTGAGAAGTAATCAAGGTGATAAGTATCATTGGACACTGGATTGTTCATATGTTATAAAGACAGAAACATCCATCTATCATTTATACTGCTTATTCTATGATGGTCTCAGGAGAGCTGGAGGTGATCTCTGCTGACACTGCTGGCAAGAGGCACGGTACAATCCGGAGAGGTCGCCAGCGTAACACAGGGCCAACATACAGAGAGAAACAACCGCTGGAAGGAAGCCGGAGTACCCAGAGAAAACCCACGCAAACACTGGGGGAACATGCAAACTGGTAAATTGTTTAAATAATTCTTTTTGAGTTTCAGTATTTTCCGCAGAGAGCGCAGAATTAACAACTTCTGTTGTCTCCAGATGTGTATTTTCCACCCTGATGTTCCTGTTCTCAGGACATGATAAGTATCTGCTGACAAGTTTGTACTAAAAAGTCATCACAGCTACACACAGACTGATGGTCAGAGAAATGTGAAGTGACCAAACAGACAGCTGCGTTCCCAGCCCTGAGGCCCAGCAACTTACGTTGGATAAGATGATGGTTATTATACAAGTATGAGACAAGAAAAGTAAGTTGACCCTGTGACGTCCCTGCTGGATTAGTTCCCAGGAGTCTTGCGTACATTTGAGTCACTGTACAATGATACTGCAATTTAAACTTTAAGATTTAATATCTAACAATGCTTTATTTAAACAATGTCTAAACCCAGAGAAATCTCCAATTTTATTTCTATTTGGTCAATTACATATGACGAAGGAAAAGCACACTGGTAGCAAGTTGACATTTTTTTCAACTGTTTTTATTGGTCACTCGTAACGGGTCATGATTATTCATTTCCGTTTGCAGTGAATTCTGTTGCTGACGCTCTTCCAGTAAAGCACGAATGCACAGGGGAACAAGCAAACCAACAGGATTATGGGACCAGAAATGGTGACGAAGACAACAACTCCCATGGTCCAATGAGGTTATTGTTATTGTTAGATTGAGAGACCCCTAATGGCCGAAGTTCAATTTGGCCAAAATGTGTTCATTCCAAAAGACAATGACTTTTTTACCTCATCAACAGTTTGATGCTGTCGGGGCTGTGTGCCAAAGTGCAGAGGAGGTTTAAAGGGACAATCCAGCAGCACATTACTGCAGATTGTACTGTATCACTTTCTGGACCAAGTCCACAGATCTTGTATGTGCTCTACTATTTTTGGCAGAACACACAAGGTTGGAGGTACAGGCCAGGTTCACATTCACTGTCAGAGCCCAGTTATACACATGAGATTCATTTTAACTTGCTTAATTAAATCTTGCATAATCACCTTAGGGCAAAGTAGATATGGTTAGTTTTTACTTTCACCATATTCCTACAGTGAAGGACAGTTGTCTTGGGTCTTTTGCTTCCTTCTCTGCACTTGAACTTCTGCATTAACGTGCACAAACTTGCTGAGATGTGAAACAAAGCTTGGCAACAGTTCCTGCGTACAGGACCTCACCTTTGGTCCAGGAAGCTGGCATTCCAACAAGCTGTGGAGGACAGCTGAATGATAATGTCGCTGGGCACAAAAGCAGAGCACAAAAAAGTGTTCACTCATCAACAACAGACATCTATAACAAATTTAGAAAAAATTTAAATAATAATAATGTGATTTAAATGATCATTTCTTGTTCATGACTTACTTTGTGACACTGGAATCTGTGTTGTACATCAGTTTTAACCTCCATGAATTTAACCGTTCAAAATTGATTGGGGCGAGGCTTTTGCTGATGTTGATCACTCTGAAGTCTTCTGGGGGGACTGAGCTCTGCAGAGATAAACAGACATAACATAACAGCATTAGGAAATTGTTTGCTGCGGCACTTCCTCTTTGTGTGGCACAGTTCAGGACAGGGACAGTCTGGGTTGTGTCTCTTTCCTCCATGAAGATAAAATAAATAAGAAATGCCCGAGGTCTAAATATCTCCTGCTGCAAAGGCTGAGTGTGTTGTGTCTTTATCTGTGAAGGTTCCTGGCAGTGTGTAGCCGATGGCTGCGCCATATACTGTGGAAGTGATAAAGGTTTGTACATGACTGCCATCCTGTGGTGAAACATGGTGATTCTATTTCCTAAAGATTAAATTGAAAGATTTGGGGGATTTGCGTGTTATGCCGTTGCTTGTTGTGTTGAAATTTTGAAAGCGATTATGGAAAGTGTTGAATGTTTGGTGAAGGCAAACAGAGCAGATGGTTATTTATATAATAGGGATTAAATACATTTAATAGTCCTCAAAATCTTAACAACAGAATTAAAGGATGTGTGAGCTTGTGAAGATAATAATCTCTATTTTAAAACTTTATAATTGTACATATCAACTTCTTCTAACACCATGTTTGTGCCTCTGCATTACACGTTACTGTGTGTTTTCTAAGTTGAGATGAAACATTTAGTATATGCAATAACATTTTAATAGAATATGGCAAAATTGGGAAGCAAAAAATTACACTTTCAGTTCTGTCACTGAAAAACCAAAAATTTAGGGAAGTGACAAGAATCAGCAGGACTGTAATAAAAGCACTGGACACCAACTGACGCAAATAAAGCAAGAATCTGAAGAACACACATACCTGTTCATTAGAGTACAGTAAGAAACTATGGTCTCCTCCACAGATGACTTTGGTCACTAAATAGTGTTTTGAATATTATGGGGAAAGAAAAGATGGAACATGTTAGCATCTGATTACAATGAATCAAAAAACTTAAAAACACAGATGTCATTTCTAGTGTCCCTTTGACAAAAACTGATTGTTTTTTCCTCCGAGTAGCCTGGCATTCTTAAAACAGCCATGTCAGTCACCATCATATATTGACTAAACAACCTGCTTCTGTTTACCTGGTCTATGGAAATGAGCAGTCAACAAACTGGTCTTCACAGGAAATGGACTTCTAGCATCCCCCAGTATTCCTGTGCCAAGCTGCCCATGGCTGTTACAACCGAATGCATACACCAATCCAGAGGACGGCACAAACGCCAATGTGTGGTGCCTGACCAAAGGAACAAGATTTAGGATGAGTGGGAGACATGAATATCCCCTGTGCAATAAGTCGATCAGAGTATATTAGCTGTGATGCGATACAAACTAACATGCAATAAATAATAACTCGTTTATATATATCTTAAAAACAGCAAATAGCTGGTTTCTTCATAAATCAGTCTTGAATCTTGAAATAAGAAATAGTGACTTGACATTTCTGATGATAAATTATTAAAATCGACTGATTTCTATTGCGATACAAGTTCCGGCTGTATAGCCCAGCTTATAAGTAGCTCTCTGAAACAGTCTACAGTCTAAAGATTCAATAAGACAGAGTAGGTTTAGAACAGACCTGCCACAGGTGATCTGGGACACCTCAGTACCCATGAGCTCCAGCACTCGTCTGGGTAAAAGTTCATTGTTGCTGGAGCCGTGGCCCAGCTGACCCCAGGAGCCATCGCCAAACGTAAACAATCCACCGTCCTGCCAGACCAGACAATTTGTATTCGCAGTTTGAGACAGAAATTTTCAACAGAGCTTTGCAGTGAGTAAAACTACAGTATTGTTTTTCTCAAATGGCCACAGTTAAAGCCACAGTGGTGAATTAAGATCTGTTAGGGTTGGTCTGGCTGGAATAAGAATTTGATTTTATCCAAGTAATAAAGGTCATTCATTTACATGGAACTAGTTAAAGTACTGAGTCAATAAACCATCACTGAAAGTGCTAACCAAGCAGCAATCAACCAAACTGAACTCTGTAACATTCTATCAAAATGAACTGGTAATGATTTATCAATATTCGTACCTTTGTGAGTGCTGCTGTATGTTCATCTCCACAACTGATGTAAACAACTTTTTGAGATCTCAAAAATTTGATGTGGCAGGGGACGGCACGATCTGAGGACGAGAACATAAACAAGCCAGCAAGGTCACACTGTTCTTCTTTTCAACTCTAATGTATTTACTCAAATGAGACTCAGGGGAACATGGGATCTTCTGCATTTCAATCTAGCACCATGGAGGCAATTAAACAGTGAGCTTACTCTTTTAAATTCTTCCATCCATTATAAAGCAGTGGTACACTGGTACAGACAATTTAATGTAAAAACAATTCACATACTAAAATAAATATTTTAATTTTAAAGTTATTATATTATTATTTTTCTCGACAACCGTCTTATCGTAACCCCCAGGTAAAGAATCACAGATTTAGAAACCCAACTAACTTGTCCAGCTAATTATTACCTTGTTTATCATTGAGTCCCAGTTGTCCCGCTCTGTTTTTGCCCCAGCCAAACACAGCTCCGGACAAGGAGAGAGCGAAGCTGTGGTCTCCCCCAGCGATGATCTGTGCCAAAGGAATTCCAGCCAGAGACTTCAGGGGATGAGGGAACAGTTTGCTGGGTTCTCCTTTTCCCAGGCCGAGCTGACCGCTGGCATTCTGGCCCCATGTGAATAGCTGGCCATCTGAGAGGGACAGGACACATTGAATACTTGACTGTACTAAACTAGACTAATAACTGGCAGAAGATACAGACTGATAAACAACATTTGTCAAATCGGAAACAGAAGTGCTGCCCAGATTTCTACTGTAACATTGGTAACGTTTATTTAACACCCAACCATGTTTCTTATTTTCTTATGTGTATTTCTGCAGTGATTTATGTAATTGCTTGATTTAAAAAACAACGCCTAAGATGAATTTGAGTCAGATGTCTACTTGAATCAGTTTCATTACTAGATTGCATGGTACAGTTTCAATATGAGCTGTATGGAAGCGTGATTGTAGGTGTGAGGAGTGTTGGTGTGTCATGACGACACTGTGACTTTCACACCTCGAGAAAGTGCGATGCAGTGCTGATTTCCACACATTACTTGGGAGATGTGATGGTCACACAGTCTTTTGACCAACCTAGACAAAACAAGACAAAATGAATTGTTAATTAGCACAAAAACTCACATTAAAAAAGAGTTTAATATAAGTTACAGACAAACAACAACATTATTCATCAAGTTAAGACTTTTTTCACATTAAAAAAACACATCTGACTCAGCTCCTCATTGCTCACAGGAAACACAGATTCATGGTATTCTATTTTTTTCTGTTTTGTTTGCTGTTGATTTCTGCTACTTATGTGCAATGCTCCTATCCCCACCTTTCAAACATTCTTTTCATGCAATGCCTTTCTTCCATCTAAAAATATCAGCTTCAGTTCTCCTAAGTTGTGCTACACAATCACACACCTTGGGATGCGAACAGCCACCTCTGCAGTCCCCAGGCCGAGCTGACCCCCTTCACCAGCTCCCCAGGCAAATACTTGACCTTTCTCATTCACCGCCATAGAATGGGCTCGACCACTCGACACATTTGTAATCTTCTGAGTGTCCAGAGCGCCGACTAGCTCTGTGGAGGGGAGGAAGATGCAGTCAGACTCGAGCAGAAGTAATTAAAAAATATATGTCTGTTGAAATATGTACAGCTTTGATTTGGAAGTGCAGGTATTCTTTCATGACAGGCAATATGGCCATTCTTTTTTTATTTTTCATTTTCGAGCTCTTTTCGAACTCTCTCACTCACTTGCTTTTGTATTATAACTGTTCTGTTGCAGTTAACAAGTTGCAAAGTCAAAATGGCATTTAATTATGTTTTATAGGTTCTGTTGAAGCACAAGTGCATTGATAATGTGGTCATGGACCCAACCCATGCACGGCATTAAACACTGGTATTCTGTCTCAACATCAATCTTTTCAACAGAACCAGAAATGCTTGAAATTACCTGCAAAGAAAACAAGCATGTGTTGCATAAAAAATACAATTTGTTGTCAGTTTGTATGGTCTCAGAACAATGCTCCATATGACATGACAGAAAATAGAGAAATGCAGCAGAAAGCACATGAAAAGAGAACAGACGATTAACTTATAACTTATGTGTTTAAAGCCTACTGACTGTGTGTAAGCTCTTATACAATGTGTGGGATATCATCACAGTAGTTTCTCTCCCTGCACACTGAGATCTTTTAGGTATTTTGTTGTTTGAGGTCTTGGCATTTATTCAATGTTGTTACAGCTTCACCCACATGCCTATACAAAGTATCACACAACACAACATTCCACCCACATGAAACCAGCACAAACCTACCACTGTCTGCATTCACTTCACTAGCTCGGAGTGTTTCAAGTCTCCCAGAAGTGGGCATATGGTCTCGCAATCTCATGTTCCCAACAGAAACAGCTTTGCCAAAAATGTGCATATAAAGTACTAAGAGAAATGTTCCACTGATTTAATTCATGACATGGAAATAACCTTCATTGTCACATTGTTTAAAATGTTGCTTGTAAGTATGTAAAGCTCAGAGTTGCCATGTTTTTCTTAGTACCTTTGTCTACATACTGTAGATGTATAGTCATCCAGGTCATGTGACATTTTATAGCTGGAAAACTCAACAGCAACTGGATTTGCTAAGATATTTCACTGCACAGTTGGAAAGCGTCTTCTTCTTAATGAGGGTGCAGCTCTACCAAAGCAACTCGAGGTTTAACTGCTATATAGGTAATTTAGTTAATTATCTATTTTTAATCACATAAAAAGATTGAGGAAACTGTTTAGAGATTAAAAATTGAAATCACCATCCAATCACCAGAATCATGTTTGGTAACTTTCCACACACGTGTTTACTAAAATCATTGCCGCAGGGTGCAATCTGTGACGATTTACCACGAGTCAGTTAACGTAGTGGTGACGCTTACCTGGGGAAGTCCCTGGTTTGTCGTGGCCCAGCTGTCCACAGCTGTTAGAGCCACATGTGTACACGCTGCCATCATACAACAGGAACATTGAGTATTGTCCTCCACACGCGACATCCTTCAGTCCCCTGCCCATGAACACATGACAGTTCTTTGGCTCAAACAAGGGGTTCCTCTCCAGGCCAATACCCAGCTGTCCATCCCTTGCATTCCCCCAACACAGCATGTTGGTGAGGGGAGAGGGGATGAGCACCAATCTGAAGAGGCAGAGGGAGTGACGGCCAGATGGATGAGGACTCTAACGTTCAGGCTTGAGAGCAGCCCCGCTTCCTCCTCTTCATGTAAATTCCAACCCTGGAGATGAGACAAAACAGAATGAGAGTGACACCGTGACACTGATCACTGTGCTCCATGTATGAACCCCGGTGATGTTTTTAAGAATGGACTCAGGATGGATTTAGATGTGAGGGTGGCTGTGTGTGAGAATGGTGTAAGCGCTATGACAGTGGGACATGCAGTGTGTTTAAATAAACCCTGTCAGTGTAATCCTGGCTTAAGCAGCTCCAAGCAGCCCTGCCCTGTTGTCAATCCACTTGCAATACGTGCATGCCACTGTTCGAGTTAGCCACGGATAATAAACAAAGAGAGGATTTACTGAATGAGACAAAAAAATGATAGAAATCAGGAGACAGAAAGAGGTGATGGCAGCACAGAACAAGCTAAATGAATTTATACTGAGGACAAACCACAGCTACACTTTAGATGACTGCAGTTTGATTATGTCAAGTTCATCATTTGTCTGTCTCCACTGTGCATAACATTACCTGCACTCATCTGCAAGATCTATTAGATATATAAATACATTTAGGTACAGTATAATAGTTAAACAAATATGCCTTGAGTATGGAAAAAAATTGTTTAACCACATGCAAAAGCAAAATTAAACAAATGAAAAATTAGCCATTATTCAAAACGTAAGGAAATTACATATAATGTAAATGTATCTACTAAGCTGGATAGTTAGGGAGAGGAAAACATAAAAAGTATCTGTATGTCCACAGTTAACCCAAACTTAACAAATGCTGCATAAAACATGAATAACTCCATTGTAGCTCATAATTTTAGAATAAAGATGGTGAATGTCCCCAACGTGTAACATATCCCTGCTGTAACACATAAACCGATCCTTATAGATCAGTTATCAGCCATTAATAATGCCAAAATGGGCAAAGTCTTAAAACTTCATTTGACTATAGTCTCTCTAAAAGACCAGGGCTATAGAAGGGGGGTAAACTATATGTCTTTGTTGATACTTCATTTGAATACATTTACAATAAATTTGTACTCGTAAACCCACGTGACATTGAATACACATCTTGGTGTCCATGGACATTCAATATTGGTGGATAATCCAGTTCTTTGGGGAGTGGTCTCCCTGATGGATTAAAGAGATACTTTGAAAGCTGAAGTGGGACTTCACACAACCTGTCATTATTAATGGCTGCTATATGATCAGAAAACAATTATAACATCACTTATTGAAACAAGCAGTGCTTTGTCAGAGAGTGATACCAAAGCTGCAATCGAAGTAGGAGCAGCTGAGTTGTCATGTGTAAATGATGCAGATCTGTAACGACATGTTTATAACGACACGTCAACCAGCTGTTCAGGAGTCAAGAGGAGGACTGGGCTCAGTCTGCACCGAGTGTTTAGATAAAATCAATGCAAACTCAACACGTCCACTGACATTATCTGTGTAACCTGTTTATCAACGGGACCACGACCACCGAGCTGCTGGCAGTAGTTAGGCTAACTAAGCTTAGCAAGCAGCAGCAGCTCTGACTGTCAGTGTGGAGGCTGAACCCCAGCAAGCCTCCTCCACCAGTGTCCACATTAAACATGAACATATGTTGTCATGCGTGAAAAAATACACGAAAAGTAAAAAGGGCGTGTTTACCTGGTCAGATGCATCCTGTGATATAGCGTCTGGTTTCGCTTTAGCTCGGAATACAAACGCGGAAGTGCAACCACTGCTACGTCACTGTGCTTCCCGGGATGTGATTGGTCCGTGTACAGGGTTGGACCCCAGACTCCTCCTACTTACACATATCTATCTATCTATCTATCTATCTATCTATCTATCTATCTATCTATCTATCTATCTATCTATCTATCTATCTGTCTATCTATCTAGCCATCCATCCATCCATTTACCCATCCATCCATATATCCATCCATCCATCCATATATCCATCCATCCATCCATCCCTTCATCCATCCATCTACCCATCCATCATCTATCTATCTATCTATCCACCCATCTAGCCATCCATCCATCCATTTACCTATCCCTCCATCCATCAATTCATCTATCCATCCATCTATATACCTATCCATCCATCCCTTTATCCATCATCCATATACCTATCCATCCATCCCTTCATCCACCCACCCATCCATATACCCATCCATCCGTCCAATCATCTATCAATCAGTCCATCCATCTATCTATCCATTTATCTATCTATCTATCTATCTATCTATCTATCTATCTATCTATCTATCTATCTATCTATCTATCTATCTATCTATCTATCCATCCATTATCTATCAATCATTTTATCTATCAATCTTTTTATCTATCTATCTATCTGCAGCCTATATTAAATGTGTTGAAGTCTTATTTAGTGTAATGTTTGCATGTTGTTTATTTCTTCCATGTTTACTGAGCTATAAGTGGACTTCAGTCCTACGTCATCATCCACCTCTCCTCTGATTAGCTGTGGAATGCCAAAATTACCGCTCAATGTTTGGTGCAAACGGCTGTCATTCAAAGTCTCTCCGACCAATCACCTGCACGCTACTCGGGGCGTCCAAGGAGGCGTGACGCTTCCAGGCCTGTGATTGGTGCGGTCACGTCACCGGCCTTGTTTGATAACATTGAGACTCCGACACAGTGGAACCGAGACGCAGGCGTTCGTTGATCCATTGACCCGTGAGAGCCCAGAGCCCAGGAGAGGACCCAGCTCATTGAAGCAGCTCAGAGACCCAAGGTATCGTTTCTATCCACACTGCAGCGTGAAGCTAAGAGGCCGAGCTGCGGCCGACACTCGACACCTCGGTCGCTAATCAGCTAAGTGTAGCAGTTGCTATGTAGCTAGCTAGCTAGCTAGCTAATGCTAAAAACCGCCGAAATGTGGACGCACCGACTTTAACGTGTGTCCTGTTGTTGTTGTTCTGATATTTGTTGTAAACACGTTGTCCCGGAGAATCGAGGCTCTGTTACTGTGACGTGGGCGCGGCTCATGTGTGTCTTCACCGAGGCAGCGCTTCATTGTCAGCAGCGAAGCTCATGACTGTGGAGAGTTGCATCATTTACCTAAACTTTGCTGGCTGAATGTATGTAGGTGTGTTATCGATGTTTTCATCAGCAGTGAGTGCAAACACAGGAATGAACCAGCATCAAAACACTAAGTTATGATCAGCCAACACACCAACACCTCCCTAATCAAGACTTATTCAACGATGGAATGACGATTTGTCATGGACTGTAACTCCTGATTTCAATATTTGATTAATGCAATTATTAATGTTCATGTTTTAAACATGGGAACTCAAAACCTACTGGGCTGCAACTATAATCCTCATGTTTCATTAACCTGCTGATGATTATCTCAATGATCTGTTTTGTCAAGTGTTAGAAAGCTAAAAATATATGTTACAATTTTCCAGGTGCAGAAGTGCATGTATTAAATTGCTTTCTTTTATTAAGTTACTATCCAAAACCCAAAGATGATCAGTTTGTTGTTATAAGATAAGGGTCGAATCCGTACATTATAGTGGCAAGACCAAGTTAATATTCAGCATTTTCTGCCTGATAAATGACAGGAACAGTTTTGTTTAGCAAAACATTTATTGAATAATTTTCAGTATAACATAAAAATACTCATTTATTTGCCACCTAATCACTGTTAAAACACCTTAAGTAAAAAATAAAGGGATTGCATCATCTTAACCTGCTTTCTTAAGTTGAGATAAGAAGTAAGCAAAGGTGTCTTGTTTAATGATTTGTAATAGTTTGGAGAAACCTTTTCCTCTAATAATTCAGCGTTGGTGTCAGCAGCAACAACACAGACATCACGGTACTGTTCATCCCACCTGAATCAGAGAAACAAGTTTGTTAATATGTTCAGTAATATTCTGCATCCATTCTAACTAAATTCTTTTTCTTCGTGTCGGAACATCCCTCTCCCTCTACACTTGGGTCCTCTGCAGTGTTTGTGCTGTCAAGGTGATGTCAGCAGCCTGTCTCGCGCGCCTGGCAAGGTGCAGTGGTCCTCACGTGGGTCGCACTGGTCTTTTTCAAATGTTCGTAGTCCCACTCCCATTGCAGCCGGACAGCCACCTCCAGTACACAGTCAGTCGTAGACAGCTTCACAGCCCTACAGAACGACGACACAGCAACACGCGTTTTGATGCCGACAGCAGTGGCCGCCCCACGACTTGGGATTCATTTGGCATCTGGGACAATCGTATTGATGAGCCCATCCTGCTGCCCCCCAGCATTCGCTATGGCAAGCCCATTCCCAAAGTCAGCTTATCCAAAGTGGGCTGTGCCTCACTCATTGGTCAACGCAAGGAGAATGAAGACCGCTTCCAGGTCTCCCAAATGACTGACAACACCCTCTACTTTGCTGTTTTTGATGGGCATGGTGGACCAGAAGCAGCTGACTTCTGCGAAAAATACATGGAAAAATTCATCAAGTAAGGACATCATTAAATATGCTATAATCAAACATCTGTCCAACTCACTGTCACATGATTATAATTAACACAACAAATATGAACATGTTTGCTGTTGTTTTAGGGACCTGCTGTCAGAGGAATCTAATCTGGAATTAGTTTTATCAAAGGCCTTCCTCGAAGTGGACAAAGCTCTTACAAAGCACTTGCACTTCTCTCCAAATGGTAGGTTCTTTCATGTAACTTGTCCATAGACAAACTGTATATATACCGTATATACAAACTTGTATATAAATGTAATAGCCTTTTTTCCTTCACCTTTCAAAACCTAACTCACTTATTCTACTTAGGCTTTTGAAGCCTTGGATTTCCCAACTGACATCAGCACTTTTGGTTAGAGGTCTGTCATTTAACCTGAAGTTACTGAATAACTGATAACCAATAAACCTTAAGCAAGCATGTAGAGCGAACACTAATGCTTGACTTCTTCCAGTTCTGCTGCTCCATGTACAGAAGGTTGACAAATTAAAGGTAAATCCCAAGTATGCTGTGTGATTAAACATATACAAATTTCCATACAGGGTCGCAACAGTTTTAAGTATTAAATCACATTGTTTTATCTGTATAGTCATCAAATCCCAACCACCTGTGGGTTAAACAATGTTCTCCACCAGCATCAGAAACCCCAAATTGATTCCAGTCAAAACTTAAAGACTCACTATTTGGCAAGTAGTGGCCAAACACCTTTCACCCACACTTGGTGTTGTGATTTCCTTAATTTGTCACCCATCTGTTGATATTTTATCAGTCTTAAGCATAGGCATTGAAATTGCTATCAGGGTTCATTCGAGTATATCCCTCAGACAAATGAATGCAAAACATTTCTCTCAGTAAATCATGTGGTTTACACGTTTGCCCTAGTCATGTAGAAAGCTTAGTTAGTTAACTTTAATTTTCTCAAGTGACATTATGTCTGATTAAGATTATCCAATGATATTAAAGCTAGTAAACCTGTTTTGTGGCCATACACCGGCCACGCTGTGTGAAATGTCCCAATATGCCTGTGTGTGTGTGCATGTTATCTACGGCAGCTGCGGACCCAGCTCAGAGCTGGAGGCCCTTGGCACCAATGTGGATGACGAGAGGCTAGATATTGAAGGAGAGTCCAGCGGGTCCAACTCCTGGACTACTGGAAGGTTCCCTATCTTTCTCTCACTCCTCTCTCTCTTTCTCTCTTTCTCTCTCCTTCTTTTCTCCCCTCACCAAGTGTATGCAAAGCTTCTTGTGAGACAGTGCTTCAGTTTGACGAATTGTATGAGATATATGTTGTCAGTTATTGATCTAGTTAGTCCACAGGATGCATCACATTTAATATGCAGATTAGATTAATAAACGCAGTTTTAAATGTCCTGTTAGTACTCATTTATTTATGTTGAGAAAGGACTGATAGGCCTGTAGATATCTGAAGATGAATCCACTTAATGAAATTTGATGCTGTAGAGTTGATGACATATAAATTGGCCATTTAGTCAATATCTTGTCTTTTCCACTCATAAAACTGACTGGAAGCATATTCACTGAGTCCAGTGATGTTATTGCTTCTAACTGTTTTCCTGCATTAATAATAACTGTTACAAATGATCATGTATCAAAACAAAATTGTATCACTTCAGACTAGTGAAGAGTTTTTTCTACATTTGAGATAAATGCTTACAAACAAACAAGTTAATTTTAGCTTTTTATGAAATCTTAGGGAATAATTGATTTTTTAATCTATTTGTGTGGATTTTTGTAAGCCGGGCCCAATATGTATTGTGCCACTTGTTTATTATTAATATATAATTTTCAGCTTTAGTCTTCACTCTGCTGTGAAAATTTGCTCTGGAACTCAACCCTGTTAGACCTGCATGTGTGATTGTCTCCTCTATTGTTTACTGTGTAATCTGTAGTTCGCTGTACCTGTCAAGTCCACTATATAACTTCCCACCCATGTCTTCATGCTTTACTGCGTGAATGTGAGCGTGAACAATGTGAACAGTAACTTTTTCTGTGGACCTCCATGGCTCCTTCCACCTCTGATGTCTCTTGTTATGTCTCTGTAGTGCTGGGGATGAATGCAGGAACCACTGCCACTGTGGCCCTGCTGAGAGACGGCATAGAGCTAGTGGTGGGCAGTGTGGGTGACAGCCGCGCCATGCTGTGCCGCAAGGGCAAAGCCCTTAAACTCACTGTCGACCACACTCCTGACAGGAAGGATGAGAAAGAGAGGTATATGAATGTTGTCAGTAAATACCATGTTTATCCGTTTATACAACCGTTTGTACAACGTGAAGATTCAAAAAGTAAAAAAAAAAGTAGTGTAGAATGTTATATTTTGAGTGAGGTCTGCAGAGTTCTTCTACTTGTTAGTTTATGTTAGACATTTTTTATTTCTTATTGCATTGATTTTGGTGTGCAGCAGAGTCTCTGTCTGTTGTGCTGGTACCTTTCCCTCAAGTTCTGGGACTATCATACAGAAGCTACACAATTCATTTATAGTAATCCACCACTTATAGTGATGAATTTGACCCAGGACAAATGTGATCACTATAAGCAGTTTCCACTGTACTACATTTTTGTCAGTAGGCGGTGGCAGCATGAAATTTGACACGAAATTACCCTTTCAATTGTCTTTGCAGAAAAAACAAAATGTATTGTTGTAAGGGAAGACAATTTTTTGTGATGAAGGTTTGCAGACTTTTTCAATGTTATTATCCACTGCAGTCTTCAGTGTGATAGGTTGCTGTTCCAGTAACACAGCTTTAACACACGTTTTAAATTTGAGTTAGATACACTGATGTAGCTTAATTAGCAATGATTAGCCTGAGACAGATATTGTTCATGATATTGTCAATGTTATTGTTATTATATTATTCATTTGTGGTGTTTCCTCTCTCCCTGTGCACTGGCCTCAAGGATCAAGAGGAGTGGGGGTTTTATTACTTGGAATAGTCTGGGCCAACCAAATGTCAACGGCAGGTTGGCGATGACACGCAGCATTGGAGACTTTGACCTGAAGAACATGGGGGTCATTGCTGAGCCTGAGACCAAGAGAGTGACGGTAGGTTTAAAAAAAGCAGAGGTCATTGCAACTTGAGATAAATATTTCACAATATAAATAAATGCGTAAATTATAACTGAAATAATTTGTTGCCAGCATATACAGGGACAAACTGTGCATATTATGTTTAATGTTAATAATGTGAATTCTGTACATGTGTTTTTATAAATATTCTCCTATCTGTCAACATAGTCATCTGAATATCCAACAATGCATGTTTTCACATTTCCTTCAATATTTGTCCACAAATATATTGTATCATTATAAATTATGTTTTTTTCCTTTGAACTCTTTTTAACATTTCGTCTAATAATTCAGTGACACTTGGTGGAATTATTTGTTGATAGAAATATTGAAGTTCAATATTGATTATTGACCATTAAATCTTTTCTTTTTCCCTTCAGTTGCACCCTGTCCACGACGCATTCCTGGCTCTGACCACAGACGGCATTAACTTCATTATGAATAGCCAGGAAATCTGCAATGTCATTAACCAGTGCCACGACCCCAAAGACGCAGCTCAGAGAATATCTGACCAGGTACTTTTTATCATTCATTTGTGGCTGTTGGTTTAAGCCTAATGGAGAGTTAAAAATGTAGTATTGAACTAATTGAAGTTGTTGCATTGAAAGCCTTTCAGAAATACCTTTCCTTCATCATCTGTTTGTCCTACACCACAGCAGAATATTGTTGAAGCACTTAAAGGCTTAACCTCTGCTCTGGATCAATGCATTATGGTCCTGAAGCATAAGGGAATTATAAGCTCTGCTAGCAAATAACCATGAAACTTTACAAATGCAGTCGCCCACATTAATGTTTTTGAATTGTTATGTATTCCTTCTCTCTCAGGCTCTTCAGTATGGCTCTGAGGACAACAGCACCATTATTGTTGTTCCCTTTGGTGCTTGGGGAAAGCACCAGAATTCGGACTCAAGTTTTTCCTTCAGCAGGAATTTTGTGTCCAGCAGTCGCTGGGCATAGTCAGCAGGACGTTGGATGAAATGCTGCGGTCTGTGGACCTAATTATTCTGTGCAATACAATCGGTGCCCTTGAGGAAAAAAAAAAAGAGTTTGGTTTGCCCAAACAATAATACCTATGGGTTAAAACAATTTGTTTAGGGTAACATGATCATTTTTAGCCTCTGTAATGTCAGAGGTGGTGAATTAATGTGCACTTGATTAAAAACATTTTCTTTCTACAAGGTTTTATCTACTAGCAAGCCAATGACCTAATAAGTGCTAAAAGTTGAGAAGCATGTGAATGGCAGACAGGAATTAATGGTGACACTTACGGCCTAAGATTTTAAGACAAGTATTCTTGTGTCTGCCATTCAGATATATTTTGTGTATTTAGGTGTTCATAATGCCCAAGTTTGCACTTGTTGTTTTCATCTTAACTTAAGGATAACTTAACTTGGATAAGTTACATTTTTAAGACAGTGGTGCATTTGGATTTCGCCAGTTGTTTTTAAGCCTCTAATTCTGGTACATTTGTCAGTGTTAACAGTAGGAGCACAAGTGTACAAGTAAATAGGAAAATGGATTTTCAGAACCCTTGTACGAGAATACCAAATGTACTTAAATGCACATACAAGTCAAATCTGCAGCAACTGGAATATAATCAAATGCAAAATGGTGAGTAGTTCTTAATGACTCATGATTCTGGACCTTCCTTTTCATGTAATGGATCAAATCATCTAAAACAGACTATACAGAAATAATTACTAAATTCACTTTTGCTATTTTAAACTTTCACCCATTTTTAAGTACTTCCCCATTAAAGAGATTCAACACTTAATGTCCTCTCTGTACTTATAGTACTTCCTAAAGCACCCCCGTTGAGCATTGATGCTCATTTGCTCAATTGTGATGGTTTGAGCAAAACCCTTAATGTTCAGTAATCTGGTGAGCTAGTGGGCTGTGTGAATGGAGTTGCTGATTGCTCAGTAACTGAACCTGGCATTTAATAATAAGACTGTAATGTTTGTCGGAATTAAGAAATTGCTCAGCCTTGTATAAGTGTTACTATCGGTCGTGATTTGAAACCAGTCTTGTTAGGGCACTGTTGAGTGTGCAGGGTACAGAAATGTTGAGTTTATGTTTTGTAAATAATAATAATAATATACTATTTATGTATATCTGGAATACTGATAGTTCTCTGACACATTTACTTGATATTTTGGCTCAATGTCATATCAGAATATCTGACAAACGCACAGGATCTTTGCTTCAGTGCTTGTGTAAAGTGGCATTATTTTAATTGTAACTCGGTTACAATCGGTAATTCACCATTTACACTAATTGTCACTCAGCGTAAGAGTAAAGCACACTTAATGCAACGCTATTTAACTGTTCAGCTGAGAGCCATGTATGACAATTTGAATGTTTAGCTTAAATGCCCTCCATGAGTAAGAAATACAATCAAGTACAGGAGTAATTAAGCTGTATAAGTTGTCCTGGCGTACCCGATAAGTGCATACAGTTCCAATGCAAAACAGACTAAACCCATTAGATTCACTGTGCAGCTTTTGTTTGTTGCTTTGTATTGTGGTTACAGCTTGACAAATGAAAGCATCCATATTTATCAGTAACGTGTTCTGACTGTGAGACTTGCAAATGTTGTGTGGCTATCAGTTTTTCCTCAAATAACACTTATAAACGTTTTGTATGTACCCTCCTCTTCATTCACATATTGAATGAAACCTTGATTTCTGTCTGAGAAGCCGCCTCATCTGTTGAAGCTTTCTTTCACAGTGTGTTCAGCATTTATTTTACTGTATTTTGTTTTATTGCCTCTTAGGCACAATCATTTTCGCTGTGGACCTGTCAATGGGACTAAATGTGATTTTTCAACAGCACTGTTACTGTATTTTTGATCTAAATGGCTCGTGACATCTGAATTAAAAACAACAAAGCAAAAGATGTGTTGTCTTCGTTGATCTTAATTGTTTGTCGTCATGTTCTTGTGGGAGGATAAGCGGTTAAAATAATTAAAGCAAAATGTCAAATGTTTTACATTTTATTTAGGTAACGGGGTAAATTTGCTGAACACAGCCACTGAGGGTATACCTGAAATGTCACTTACAGCCGGAAATGTATTGATTTACTTTGATAGAGGATTTTTGAGGCTAACAACAATAGTTAAACTATTTGATCATTAAAATATTTTTGTTCTTTTTCTAATTTTCATGACAAAGTGGACAAAATGTGGGACAGTTTTCAGTTCCACTAACTTGTCCATTTTCAGGGTTCCTGTGGCTCCTTAAGTCTTAAATTAAAGTAATTAAATTAATTAACTTAAATTTGCAGGTGATGCATTTAAACAAACAGTTTTCCATGATATAAGCCCTATGAGGCAAATTATGAAGTGAATATTGAGTATATAAAAAATGTATTTATTGATTGATAGATCAGTTTTGAAACACAGTACCACAAACTGTGTGATTTCTATTGGAACAGTACAAAAAACACAAATATACTTTATTTACCCAACATATGTTATAATCACTTCAAGTCTTTTTCAAACAATATTAAACTATAAAATTTCATTTCTCTTCACCAAATCACACTTCTACACACTACCGCTATTTTAATGGACTTTTTGCACAAGGGGCATTAAGTGTATGTGTGTGTGTGTCTGTGTGTATATGTTAATAACAGTGTTTTGATGACTTGTTTCATCTACATGTCCCCAATGAGTATGTGTGTTTTTGTCAGATGTGTGTGTGTGTATATGTGTGTCTGTAAGATTTGTGTGTGTGTGTGTGGAAACCTGGGGAGTTGTTACACACTTTTCACCTTCCAGACATTCCCGCTGGTTTAAATACTACAGACTCAATAGACGGCGAAATTAAGTTTAGGACATAAACACACAAAACAAGCACTATGTTGACTTATTAAAAACTAATTTTTCACCGTGTTCACAGACCAGATTCACTCATTCACGTTGAAGTATAAAAGAATACAAACATATAAACAAATGGCCCAACAGTCCTTTTAAATCCAATCAAGCGTCATCAAAAACTAAAGTTTCTTTCCTGATGTTTCACCCATTTGCAACAGATGCAAGTCTATGACTGGTAACTTAACGCATTATTTTTGGTTATGCAGTAAACTGTACACATACTGGAATTTTCTAAATCATAAGGAAATTAGCTTCTATGCTTCCTATCTTATCTCCTTTAGCAGAGACCATCCTTTACACAAGGAGAGGGGAAAATGCCGTCCCATAATCCTTTGAAAAGCGACGCAGCGTCATAGTTTTATTCTCCTGAAACAAACCAAAACTTATAGAAATCCTCACACGATTGTCTGAGCTCCTGATTTCATCTCTGTCACATCTGTCCAGTCAGGAGTCACGTTGAACAATGAGATTATTTAACTTAACTAGTTCTGACTCATCAAATACCGATTGCATGTTTCATTTTTCCTGATGGCGGCAATCTGTGTCAGATCATTTGTGAACAGACGTGATGGAACAAATCTGATGATGCAGCATTGCAACACTGAAACAGAGCTTGCTCGGTTTGTGAGCTGCTGCTTTGTAGCCTCTCGTCTATTTGGTCCGGCACCATCTTGTTTTTTAAAATCGTAAGTGACCACATTAGTAGGAGCGAGGGGTGGAGCCTGACTGAGAGCTCGAGGACACTGCACGCCCTCCTCCACCTGCACCCATTGAACATTACTAGCTGTCAATCATATTATATATACATTATATATCATATACACATCATATATTTGACTCTATATGGAACCATGACTTACAAAATGAACACCAGGGTGTATTGAGGAAGAAACAAGAGATGTTGATTAAATTTCAACTTTATTTTTTTTTTAAGAGGTACATATTTTCTTTTTCATTTCCTTTGCCTCTTCTCCTCCTTCTCTCTGTCTAGTTTCAATCTCTTCTCTTGCTTCTTCTTCTCTTTCAGCTCCTTCTTTAGCCTCTTCTCTGCCTCTTTCTTTGCTTTCTTTTGCTCCTTTTCTATCTTTGCCTTGTCCTTGTCGGTCATCAAGGCCAGTTCCTGAAAAGACAGAGACGAGTGTGTTTAGATGTTTTCTCTTTCAAAAGCCTGAATAAAAACAAACTTAAAGTGCAACTAGTTCTTATTTAGATCAAACGGAGCTGATGTGACTTACCTGAAGCTTGATCTGTTTCAGGATGAGCATCTTTATGTCGGCCTCGTGCTTGGCCGCCCACATCTGCTCAGTATCAATGACCAGTTTCTCCAGCTCCTTGATTTTTATGAAGCCAGCCTCCTTCTCCGCCTGCTCACAACTGAGATGGTCCTCCAGAACGTCAACTTTCATCTCCCACTCAGTCTTGTTCTGGAGGATCCTTGTCTCGATGGCTTGCTGCATGGAGATCAGCTTCTGGTTGCTGGCTTCCAGTGCCATATTCTGACTGGTGAGACTGGCGATCATCTGATCCGTATGGACAATTCTGGCCTCATGCTTGGTCACCCACTTCTCTTCTGTGACCTTGAGCAGTCTCTCCAGCTCCTTGATTTTACTGGAGCCAGCCTTCTTCTCTGCCTGCTCACGGACATTATAGACACTGTCACATGTGACATCACAGAAACTGTCACATGGGACACCACAGACACTGTCACATGTGACATCACAGACACTGTCACATGTGACATCACAGACACTGTCACATGGGACATCACAGACACTGTTACATGTGACATCACAGAAACTGTCACATGGGACACCACAGACACTGTTACATGTGACATCACAGAAACTGTCACATGGGACACCACAGACACTGTCACATGTGACATCACAGACACTGTTACATGGGACACCACAGACACTGTCACATGTGACATCACAGAAACTGTCACATGGGACACCACAGACACTGTTACATGTGACATCACAGAAACTGTCACATGGGACACCACAGACACTGTCACATGTGACACCACAGACACTGTCACATGTGACACCACAGACACTGTCACATGTGACACCACAGACACTGTCACATGTGACACCACAGACACTGTCACATGGGACACCACAGACACTGTCACATGTGACATCACAGAAACTGTCACATGGGACATCACAGACACTGTTACATGTGACACCACAGACACTGTCACATGTGACACCACAGACACTGTCACATGTGACATCACAGACACTGTCACATGTGACATCATTGGCACTGTCACATGTGACACCACAGACACTGTCACATGTGACACCACAGACACTATCACATGTGACACCACAGACACTGTCAGTTAAATGTGATATTAAGGCTGATGGAAAAGTAGTTTCACAGACCGACCTCTGTGTTTCCAGCACAGACTGTAGGTTTACAGTGTTCGGTCCGAACACAGACTCACCTGCAAAACTTTACTCCTGAATTCTTCTACGCTGAATGTTGAGTATTCATGTGGGCGGAGCGCGAAACAGCGCCACACAAACCCTTTGTCTTACAAACCAGCGGTGAGCCGTGGAACTGCAGTGAGCCCTGGAGCCACAGTAATGTCTGTCCGCGTCAGTGGATGTGTCTGTGGCGGAGTTTCTTTACACAATCAAACTACTGTAAACTACCAGAAAGAAGCAGCTGGACTCAGTGATGAATCATTGACGTCCCTTCAGGCCATTCTGTGGTTGTAGAGAAAACACCACCGCTACACAGAAACCGTGCTGCTGCATGCAGAGCACAGATGCGACAGTTAGCTCACCAGGCTTCTGGTTAGCTTTAGTGGACACTAACTTTACCGTGACACCCCTGGTAGGTAGCCTGTGTTCATCTCTGGTTTAACTCTTCTTCTGGTGTTGTGCCGAGCCCCGCATGCCCGTCGAGGACCGCATGCACTTGGCGGGAGCGCGCACAGCTGCAGCTGAAAGACGTCGTGATCATCTCTATGACAACGTTCAAACCGTAGAACCAGGTTTGTTTATCAATGACCATGATGAACCGATGTGTGTTGTTCGTTCAGAGTCATCGAACATTTATTAGACTCGGGGGAAGAAGCATTTCCTTGTGTTTGGTCTGAACAGTCAATATTTCTGAGGAGGTCGTTTAAAATGTGTGAAAATCCCAAACTGCCCAACTCCAACATTTATTTATATATATAAGAGCTAAACTAGCTCTCAAAGAAGTAAGCTAACGAAATAATTTAGCTCAAGTGCCTATTCCTTGTCCTTTACTTGGAAAAAAAAGATAAGAGAAGTCGTTTATCTGACATATTTAAGTTTCCATTTAATTGCTATCAGTCCATAACATACTTTATTTTCAATAGATCCAATATAAAATTTAAAACGATTTCTTTTTCTTCTTTACTTTGGATTTTTGCAATATGCCCTTACTCAACCAGTCAGCCCCTGATTTTCATTTTCAGCACAAACTCAACATATTCGTAGACATCTGAAACTTTCTTAATTTGTCTGCCAACAGTTTACATGAACATTTTTGGCTCCTTTAATTTGACATTTTCTTGGATGTTGAGGTTTAAAGTTCTTATTGAATTTAAATGTTGGCTGCTCTTCCATGTAAAGTAGATGGGAAGTGATGTGTTCGTTGACATGATGTGTGCTGGAGAGGTGAGGGTTAAACCCATGTGGGTTTGGTGTGATCCCAGTGAATAGTGAGGCACCTGTCCCTGCTGTGAGGAGTTGATGTTAGTCCGCCCGTTCAGGCTGCAGCAGCAGGACGTCCCACAGTCTCACTGCTCGGTAAGGTCATGCAACTTTTTTATTTATGTGTTATTGATTCATTTTATTTTCAGGGACTTGTTCCTGCTCATCATTTGTTGAGGACGTCTTCATTTCAGAAGCTCTTTATCTTGTGTAGCTCTTTGCTGTCTAACTGAGGCTGGTGCATCTGATTTACAGACAATTTTACCCTAGCTTCGTGTTGCATTGAATCCACTGCAACCGAAATAAAAATGAATTGGGGTTTTACAAAATGCTGATGCCAAAATTTGCAAAAAACAAGAAGATTATGGATCAGATCTTTTTGAGGTTTAGTAAGAAAAATGACCACATCTTCCTTTTACATTGATTTTACACAAGTGCCAGACATGTAAAGTTTGTGGAGGTGAAGCAAATAAAGAAACCATTTTGAAAATAAATGAATGATGAGGTTGATTATACGATCTAGATTAGTTTTTTCAATGTCAGTGAATATGTGCTCTGTTTATTTCTGTGTATGATTGTTAGCCTGTGTAAAACAATACTGTGTAAACCACAGAATATTACACAATGAGGCCCAAGACTACTTCTCTGCACACAAAAAATAAATATGACATGATAACAGGTTTCTAAAACCACCACATGCACACTTAACAAGGACAAGACCTCAGTTTCCACAACGAACCTGATGAGAATCATACAAGTTGCCTGAAAATTGCTACACAAGAAATTGCAAGACTTTTTTGTATAATTTTTTATTTATTGACATTATTTATTTACATATATTTTTATTTATGAAGCAAAAAGAGATCACTCCAATATATTTGAAAGCTTATTTAAACCCCAGTGACCTCTACCAAATATAACCTCTTTTTTAATAGCGTGTGTTAAATGTCATTATGAGTCTCTTCGTAAACAAAGTGATGACTTTAAATTGTAAATAAAATAATATAAATTGTCTATAAAAGCTGTTCCTGCTACAAAAATATGACTTCTCCTCTGAGGATGTTACTTCTTCTAACTTTTTTTATTATTGTTATTCATATAAATTATGAATTGAATAAGATACATTTCAGATTTTACTTAACAGCAAATTTAAACCATCCATATTTGTCTGTATTAAAGATCCATACGAGCTGAGTGTGTTGTTGTTGCACTGTTTTCCTAAAGACATAAAAGTACAAATATTTGTGTAAATTTCAACAACTGCTACTCTAGTACTTTACTTAAGTAAAGTTTTTATTTACTCCATTTTATGATACTTTATAATTTTTCTCCTCTGTATTTTAGAGGGGAATCGTACCTTTTACTCCACTACATAAATCTACATAAATAAAGCTGTGCTGCCACGATCACCATCATCAGTAAAATACTATGTAGACACATCAGTATTAACAATCTAATAAAATTGTATAATTATATATATAATGATATTAATATATCAGTTCAGGGCTTTTCATTTTTTAAATCAGTACCTTTGTACTTTTTCCTTGGTAGGAATTTAAAAGTAGGACTCCACCACTGCCACACACAGAAATGACACATCTGTTATTTTCCTGTGGGGTAGCTGTATTAGTTCATAAAAGTATTTTAATAATCAGGGACTGTATTGATTTAATGTCACACTTTCTTTACCTATATCTGTATCGTTTTGCATCGGTACCGTGTTTAATAAATCCGTAAAAAGACATATTTCTCTCCGATCATTTCACAGGGTGCTCGCTGCAGAGGACGATGGAGAGAGCCAATCACATCAACATTGCAATGATAGAAGATATCGGCACCAACGGGATGGCCGCTTCAAAAGGTGTCACATGCCCCGAGCAGAACAAGCAGCCGTGTGGATCCACTGTGAGCTTCCACAACATCCAGTACAAAGTGCAGCTGAGGAGCGGCTTCTGCAAAAGGAAATACATCCCCAGGGAAATACTGGTGGACCTCAAGTGAGTTGTTAATCTGGTTTGCTTTTCTTTCCTTTGTGTGTTTGTTGGTAGAATCTTCCTCTTCATACACTTGTCTTTCTCTGTTCTCACAATCTGAAATTCAGACACCTGCAAAAATGCTGCAGCTGTTGAAGAAAGGCAGAAGAAGCCTTTGTTACTCTTGACGTATGTTTACATAGCAATCCATATGTGTTTGAACTGTGATACGTTGATTAGTTGTTGTTTTCTCGACTCATTTAGTCCAAGAGTTTGGTAGGAAACCTATTCAATAATTAACGAATATTGTATATTCTGGTTTATTTACTTCCAGGAACAAATATCAAAATTGAATATTTTTGGCTTAATAATTAAATTGTATTAATATAAATTAATATGAGACCATATTATAGTAAAACTTCTTTATGTCAGTTCAATACGACTCATTGTATCCTTATCCAAAGAAGAACAATAGTGAATAGACTCTTACATTGGCCTCTGTCTGATGGTATTAAATAAAGCTGACATTTCCCATGGAAGAATGAATCATTTCACACAAGTTTTTTTGGGCCTTTTCCTGCCTCAGTGTTAATTATATGATATTAAGCATGGTTTATTGCATATAATCTCTCTGATGCAGTAAAGAGCAGTCTGCCAGGGAAACGAATTAAACGCTGTCACGTGATCCACCATCAGGCTTTTATTCAGTCCTTTAATTCCATTTTATATCACTGACTCTTATGCTCTCTTGGGCTTTTGGGTCACTGTTCTGAAGTCAAACAATTTGCTTTTGAATTACTTTCAATGGTTTTACACATTATAGATTTTTATAATCTGCAGCTTTCAAGAAATGTTCATTACATCAGAACAAATGCAAAATACCTCTCACGAACCTGATTTTATTTATTATAAAGGAGGAAAACTAATTAGCAAAGAGGGAAATAATTAAAGTGCTTCCAAAATTTTATCACATTAATCCAATTTGTGTCACACTATTCATAATTGTATCATAAAAACTGATTATGTGAAGCAAAAATCTGAGATTAGAGATTTTGGAAATGAATGCAGACCATTTAAATGTGTCCCAATATTTGCCTTACGCTCTTTTATCCATGTTAAACTGGTCACATACAATACAAAGTTTTATTGTCTCGCAGTGGGATAATGAGACCCGGCCTGAACGCAATTCTTGGACCTACTGGAAGTGGAAAATCCTCGTGAGTACTGCACCAATCTTAAAGAAAGAGAAACATTAAAAGTGAACAAAAAATGTATTTTTTAGATTTATTAAAGATTGTTTCATTTGTTTTTCAAAGATTCTTGGATATTCTGGCTGCAAGGAAGGATCCTTCAGGTCTCTCAGGAGAAGTTCTCATCGATGGAGCTCCGCAACCTCCAAACTTCAAGTGCCTCTCTGGCTACGTGGTTCAGGTGCATCTGAGTTACATGCAATCATTTAAACTTGTTTTAACTGATTTCTAACTGTCAGTGGTGATAGTGGTTGTGGTTGGTTATCTTGCAGTGAGTGGGATGAATATTTACACATGCAGCAACATTAGCTTTCATGGAGTCTTGATTGTGTCCACCTTATGATTGTAAGTTTTATTTTCACTCTCTGGTTTGGGCTCCACCAACTCCTGAGCAAAATATCTGTCTCTCCAGCAGCTGAGCGCTCCAATACTTCCACCACATAGACTCTAACTCGTCGTTTGGTGTTGTCCAGGTTGTGAGGATACTAAAAACTACTTGTAAAGTTGAGGAAAACTACAGACTTTTGGATAATTATTAAGAGTTTATCAACATAAATGATCCAATGTTACACAAAGTTATTTGATTTGTGAATATTCATTATAACAGCTTTAAATATGAAGGTGTGCTTTGGTCATTAGTTCTCTGCTTCACAGAGTTTTAATCAAACAGTCGGATTCCCCTGGTCCGCACCAGTTCTGAGTCAGCTGCTAAGCACCAGCCTAGGCGCACCGCCGGAAATGGAGATTAATTCAGAAAAACACAGCAGGACAATAGAAATCTACGCCTCCCACCTTTGACCCGGAACTCTTGTCTCCCTCTTAGGAAGATGTTGTCATGGGGACCCTGACTGTGAGGGAGAATCTGCGTTTCTCCGCAGCTCTGCGGCTGCCCAGCTCTGTGCCGCAGAGTGAGAAGGAGGCTCAAGTCAATCACCTCATCAAAGAACTGGGTCTCACCAAAGTGGCCGACTCCAAGGTTAATGTACACACTTGTCCATCATAATACGTCTCACCTCTTACCTGGCAGACTGAGTCAACCTTCGAAACACCAGCAGAGACAGAATGATCCGTGTTTGATCCCTGTTGTGTTGTTCTCGTGGTGTATGGGCGTTGTCTCCAGGTGGGCACACAGATGACCAGGGGAATCTCTGGAGGAGAGAGGAAGAGGACGAGCATTGGTATGGAGCTCATTATCGATCCCTCAGTTCTCTTCCTGGATGAACCAACCACTGGACTGGATGCTAGCACTGCCAACTCTGTGTTACTGTTGCTGAAAAGGTAAAAACTGATGAGAGGTCAGTCAATTCTTTGTTTTTTCTGTGATTTCAACACAGATTGTTTTCAGAGATGAATCCTCAGCTACGCCTTCAAGTCACATAATAACCAAACCACGATTAATACACTTTTTAAATGAGTAATTAAGTGTACATCTACAATAACACTATGACACCATCAGCTAATCTCAGTCCCAGACTGCAATTTTCAAATGTATGTTTAAAGCTAAAGTAGGGTGTTGAGCCTTTTCAACAGATGTTAATTGGGATCTTCATCAATCTGACATGCATCATATGGATGAAAATGAAGCAAAAACATTTCGAAGAAGCTTGCATTAAACATTTAATTATTTTTCTAATAAAAAAGCTAAGTTCCAAGGATCGGTCCTTGTGGGATCCCTCAGAAAATGTTAGAGAGTCAATACATTTTAATCTACTAATGGAAACACAAAATATAATGTTCTTTGAGTGTGAACTATTCATAGTTCAATAGATGAAAACAATTCTGTACAACACAAAGAATTGTGTAGCTTTGAATCTGACAATTTTTAATCCATTTGATTCTGCTCAACTTGTCTCAGAACATTAGTGTGGAATTCAAAGCTGAATTGTATTTACTAGTTGTTGTTATTTTTTTAACTATATCTGTTGTCAGAATGGCCGATCATGGAAGAACCATTATCATGTCGATCCACCAACCTCGCTACTCCATCTACAGACTGTTTGACACTCTGACTTTGCTGGTTAGTGGTAAAATGGTTTACCATGGAGCAGCTCCGAATGCTTTGGACTACTTCGCCAACATTGGTAAACACACTGTTCATTATTGATATAAGATACTCACACCCCTCATACTCTCCTCTATGTTTTTGATTTTTGATTTAATTAGGAAATGTATGTAGATGACTGTGCACTAACTATATTTTATGGGTTAATAGCAAAAAAAAAGCATGGATCTTTGTGACGTGTGTTTCAGGTTATCCCTGTGAGCCCCACAACAACCCAGCTGACTTCTTTCTGGATGTTATTAATGGAGACTTTACTTGTGCAACAATGACCAAAGTGCAAAGCTCTGAAGGTAACGTCATATATAAACAAAACCATGAGTTAATGGTGTCTGTTGCTTTCATTATAGAGAAAATGTATAAACCTTTTGGAAAGACAAATAATGTGTGTATTACCTTGCAGATGTTCTTGATTATATGAGTAATCAGATCAATTAGCTTTTTTCCAGATGTTCTGAGTGGATATTATTCTTTGCAAACTATTGCTTAGAAAATCTTTGTTGAAGTCAATTAACAGTGAATATTTGATCAAACTGTAATTTAGGATGTTTTTCAGGCAAAAGGGGAAACTTTCTGTTGTCAGCATGTTAGATGTGAGGATTGGCTGTTTTATCAGTTTCATTTCTTGCTCACTGAGTATTTTGGGGTTGGTTGGATAAAATGATGTTGTGTCATTTGAGGCCTCTATGAAAACAGTAATGAGTTGTTTTTTTTCATTGACTAAAAACTGGTTGAATATTTCAAAAATAATATGCAGGTTAATTAGTAATTAATCAAATAATATATATTTTAGGGCACAATGGAGCCTCTAATAATAACTCATTTAAACTTGCAGAAGTTTAAATGAATGAAGTTTCCTTTGTATTAATCTGGAAGTCCACAACCCAATGCTCTGTCTGTTGCGTCTCTGTGTTCAGATTTGGACTTAGAGGTACTCAGCAGCTCCAGGCAGAGCATCGAGGAGCACCTGGTAGAGGAGTACAGGAACTGCAGCTACTCCAGCGACACACAAGCCGAGCTGGAACGCATCGTCCAGGACAAGGAGTGTATCCTACATCCGAAATCTCGCACCATCACCTACAACAGCTCCTTCTTCCACCAGCTAAGATGGGTGCTGAAGAGGACCTTCCAGAACCTCATGTTAAACCCACAAACATCTGTTGCCCAGGTAACCATCGCCATCACTCACTTTGAATTCACATCTCATCATAAACTTAGAACCATCTATGTTACTTTGGCTGAGTGGACATAATACATACAGATAACAAATAATAAGTGTACAGTGTCCCTTTTTGAGTGAGGCGCTTCAGTTTCTGTACTTCTTGTATTGTTGTGGGTCAGGTCACACTTTACAGCTTTTGTTGCCACACAGGACAAACTCTTTTTTTAGTTTAAAAATCTGAAATATTTGAGCAGGAAAAATAATACTAAAGCAGAAACTTTAATTCTTTGCACGTCAGCAAGGATCAAAATAGTAAATTCCTTCAACATGAAGGCAGGAAAGTATTAAAAACAACAAGATCAAAGCCACTTTCATGTCTGTACAATAAATATGTAGCCGAAGCAAGACCCTGGTCACGTGCCATAGCATAATAAATGTGAACAGTGGGCAACAGCAGCAAGGATATTACTCTTGAAGTCTGAGAGGCCTTTTCTGTTCAGGGTCTTTGGTTCGGTTTTGGTCATTCATTCATCAGTTGGGCCAATACGCAAATGTCATCTGCCTCTCTGCAGAGTAGATCTAGCAGACGGGGGTGTTTGCTTGACTCATTGCTGCAGTGGACTCCTTAGCAAGAGCAATCACCAATCCATGTTATATTTAACAAACACAGAGGTGACGCAGGCGTTCAGGGAGTCCAGGGGTTTCCATGGGGAGGCAAAGCAACAAACAAGATCATAAAAATGTTCTTAATACAAAAAGCACAACTGAGCCAGAGAGCACGATACCACAATGTAGACGCAACAATCCTGTGAAGAGTGACTGCAGGAACCGGAGGATAAATTCTGGCATTGATGAGGCAGATGAGAAGTAAGTGTGTCCAATTGCTCGCTGGAGAGAGAGAGAGAGGGCTGTCACGCCCACACAGAGAGACAGAGTGAGGGGGGAAGACACCGAGAACCATCTAAATACATAAAGGAAGAAAAATCTCCCAGCAGATTATATATAATTCTTTATTTAATAAATCTATTCAATTCACCTGCCAATTTACAAAATCTTTGTTTGGGGTCAACATGTTTTTTATTTTGAGCCTCAACACACAAACCCATTTAACTGGTTAATATATCTTAGTAATGATAATGGATGATAAGCTTACCAAAATTGTACTCACTGAAGTACCCTTAATTACTGCATTGTATAGTAACAGAGTATAATTTGCATACATGCAATACTTTGTCTAAAGTAATCAATAATGATGGAATCATTTCGAATGTAATTATGTATCAATAATAATACTGCATGCTTTCAAGCTACTTGTTTATGTATTGGTCTTTTCATTTTGGGTAATTCAGAGAGTTTTAACATTTTTGTCTCAAGTGAGTCCAATCTCAAGACAGGTGCACACCAGTTCAGTCCAAGTCTTCACTTCACGACTGGAGTGTGACTCAAGTCCATGTTTCATGTCTACAGCTCTGACTGATGATTTCATAATTTACTTGTTGTTTTTTGTCTTTTAGGTCAAATATTTAAACATGATATTGAACCACTTTCAGCTTAACTTGTTCAAACTCTCCATAAAGAGCAGAGCGTCAATGGTGTTATCATCATGAACAGGATGCACAGACAGCACTTTGTGAGGGTCAGCACTTAACGCTCTCATTAGTTACCCCATGGCGGCAAAATGCCATCAGAAGTCTCGTCACTTTAAGAATTATTAACAGCTAATTGGCCCTAAATAAGTCAAAATAATCCCACAAGAGGGGCTCTATGTGGTGTGGGCGCCATAATCGGCTTTGGCGACTGTTGTGACCCAACTCTTGCCTCTTTGGGCAAGGATCTGAACTGATATCATATATGGCCAAAGCCCCTTGGCCCTGCTCCGGTACTCATCACATGATGGCGTCATGACCTGTCCCTCCGCTGCCCCGCTTTCACATGAGGGGATGAGGGGAATGAGGTGAAAAAGGCTCAACCTTATTAGCTTATCCCCTCACCCTGGGAACCGCTTAGTCCTGTCATAATCTGTAAATTGTTAGGATTAAAACTTGTGTCGTGATCACTTTTCTCACTCTCTTCTGTCATCTTCCCCCCATCAGCAGATCTGCTTGTTGTCGGAGAGGTCAGTTAGGAGGAGGAGCGCGGTGTCCACTTGACACCTGATCCTCAAAAACACTGGCCTCCCTGTCAGTGAGGATTTTCCACAAGATTTATTTTCATTCTTCAAAAAGAATTCATAACAGCTCGTATTTAGCAAAACTGTATCACTGAATCTGAGGGTCTGGATTATTACTATGACCACACTCACCAACATTTGCCGTTTTCCTCTAAATAACACCAGAGTTAAACATTTCACAAACATGGAACCTGATTACCTTCATGATCTAACTTTGCATTAACATCCCCCACAAAAGGAACCATTTCCCAAGGTGTGAAGTCGTTGTTCCGACTTCAAGGTGTTCATGTGCTTTAAAGTCGGAATGTGGGAAAAACATGGACGCTGTGAACAAAATGTGTTGTATTTATGTGTTTAGAGAAGTTAACCAGCACATTGACACATATTTAAAATATTTGCACAATAATGAAGAGCAGAGATGTTGTGATTAATAATTGAGCACAACTAAGTGAGAGTTTTGCAGTGGAGCTTTTGAGTTAAAGATGCAGCAAGTTCATTTTAAGAACACATTTATTGACAGGACAGTGTGTTTTTTTCAGTGTTGCTTCCTGTGGTCTAAAAGTGTCATGTCTGTCTGTGCAGCTGGGAGTCAACATTTTCCTCGCCCTCACGGTCGGAGCCCTTTTCTTCGGAATCAAAGACGATCAGAGCGGGATCCAGAACAGGTGAGAGAACTCATGAAAGAAACACTGAACGGCTCTGAGCTTTATTCAGCCGATAACTAGAGACTCATCCTAATGTTTTATACGTTATATGTTTTTTACCTCGGCAAAGGAGGTTTGTGTTCATCTGCATTTGTCTGTTTGTTAGTTAGCAGGATTAGGCAAAAACAATTGAAATGATTCCCATTAAATTTGTGGAGTGGTGGATCATGACCCAGGGACAAACCCATTCAATTTTAGAGCAGATCCAAATAATGAGCGTGTACAGAATTCTTTTTTCACTTTCTATAACATGGCACGACGGGGTGTCAGGTATGCTCTCTCTGAGCACACTTCTAGTTTACAATAAAACCTACTGTTGTGACATTTCTGCAGTTAAACCCACACAGCAGACATCAAGAAGAATTGTATTATATATTTATTATAATACTGATATAAAGTAAAATGCTATAGAAAAAAAATGAAATACACCAAAACACTGAAACTTGATTTACTTGTATTGTTTCTGTTGTGTTTCAGATGTTTTGTGTTAAAGGACACTACAGTCTGAAAGATGAATTTTACTTCTTTGCTGTTGTCGGCATCTTTAAGCAGCCACATGTGCCTGTTGTAACCTCGGAATAAAAAATGTTTTATTTGTACTGATTGAGGTTCATCAAATTAATTTATTTTGTGGCAATATTAATTTACACTTTTAAAATATCTACAAAGTCTTAATGCCTACAAAGCACAATGCAAAGGCTTTTCATGATATTACAGTCTGTACATTATGTGCACACCCACTATAGTAATTAGGTTGCTTTCATTTCTGTCATAGAATATTATGTATATGTGTATTCATGCATCAGGTTTTAGAGTCAGTGGCTGCTTTTATAGAGAAGTGTGAAAAGTTAGAGCAGGTCCTGCACAGCTAATCCTCTTACCATATTTTATTGGGCACAACCTGGTACTCACAAGCCCTGCAGCGGAGTTCCTCACAAATCTCAATGATCTCTCTCTTTTCTTTCTGTGCAAGCTTCAGTGGACTATAAGGACCTAATGTCATTAAATTCATGGTCAATGCATAGGCAGTATGGCAGACACCAGTCTTCGCGGCTTAAGTGTCTCAAGTTACCCCCCCCCTCTCCGCTTCTCGCTGGTTGCAGGGTCGGATATTAGGGCCACAATGGAGTCAGTTAACTTTGAAGTCTATGTAGTTTTACAGGGACCACACCACAGAGTCAGTACTATAATCTGTAGAGTGACTGTTTTTTTTTTTTTGCTGCTGCCTCTCCTACAGAATCACCTCTTTGTCAGACAATCAGAAGTGCTGATTGAAACCTGGTTCACCCATTCACACACACATCCATGCAGAGCATCTATGTGCAGCTCTCCCTCAGTCACACATCAGTCACACATCACTCACACACTGCCAGCATCGTCGGGCACAATGTGGAGTTCAGTGTCTTGCCCAAAGTTCATGTTTTGTTCTCATGTGTTTTCATTTGTCCTGAATTCCTGTAAAGAGACTGGTTTTACTTTTGAGATGTGTTCAAGTTCAATTTTATGTAGATGCACACTAACCACTGTGTTGTAACATATGCTACTGTGTTGTGTCTTTCTTTGGACACCCGGGCTCAGTATTGGTACCTGAACTGTATATAAAAATAACCAGACTGTTCTGTTTCTTACAGGATGGGTGCCCTCTTCTTCATCACCACTAACCAGTGTTTCAGCACCGTGTCTGCAGCTGAGCTCTTCATCATTGAGAGGAAACTGTTTGTGTACGTACCTGTCCTTCGTCATTCTTTCCACTTAAATGTCAGTAACACGCCTGTGAAGTTGGTTCAGAGCAGATACTACATGCCTGCAGTTCATAATAATAATACTACTACTAATAATAATAATAAAGTATCTAAGAAGGCATAAAGTCATGAGGGAGTCATGAAACTAACTAGGACCGTGTGCACAATTCAAGATGAATGTGAGTCTTCAGAGTTGTTTCATTGTCAGTGTTTGATTTCTCTCCTGACAGACACGAGTACATCAGTGGTTACTACAGAGTGTCTGTCTACTTCCTGTCAAAGATCCTGTCTGACATCACCCTGCGCACCATCACCTCTGTTATCTTCAGCTGTGTTGTTTATTTTCTGATCGGTAAGAATAACAGATTGATTTGTGGAATTCTTCAGGGTTTAAATGTTTGATTTCTTGATCAGAAACTCAATTTAAATGCAGATATCAATCTCTAATAGTCAGTGTGTGTTTGTGTGTGTGTGTGTGTGTGTGTGTGTGTGTGTGTGTGTGTGTGTGTGTGTGTGTGTGTGTGTGTGTGTGTGTGTGTGTGTGTGCGTGCGTGCGTGCGCGTGCGTGTGCGTGCGTGTGTGTGTGTGTGTGTTTTCAGGGCTCAAATCTACTGTCTCAGCCTTTTTTGTCTTCACGCTGACCGTCACTCTGGTGGCCTACACAGCCACAGCCATGACCATGGCCATCTCGGCCGACCAGAGCGTCGTCGCTCTCGCCAACATCTTCATGACCATCGCATTTGTCTTCATGATGGTGAGAGACGAAGCGACACACAAACAAAGAGATGCACCTGGATGCTTTTCAAGTGGAACTAAGTCTCATTCTGTAGAGGTTGTAATAATCTCAAGACTGTATCATATGTATTTTCTATGTGTTTTTAGATTTTCTCAGGGCTCTTGGTGAACCTGCCCAGCATCATGGATTGGCTTGCATGGCTGAAGTACTTCAGTATTCCTCGCTACGGCCTTGCAGTAAGTCACAATTTACTGAAGGCGTGATGTGAAGAATCTCATTTACAGTTGTGGTAACTGTATATTTGTGGTTTTAGAGAAACATGTTTATTTGATGTAGCTTTGCTGTTCGTATTATGTCTTCATAAGGTCCACACATATACAGTTTAAACTGGCACACCAGTTAACACTTGATTAATATTAGAGACAAATAATATTGGATTTCATGGGATTTTTATGGCTGACACAGACATCGATGTTCAAACACTTTTTGAAAAGGATCAGGAAAGGTTCATCTTTATTTAATATAAGTATAGAATAGTAGTTGTTTACTCAAGCTCCACCTATCAGCTTTTCCCAGAGCCGATGAAGTCTGAGAAGAGAGAATGTCGCTCAATAGAGCGCCGTCCTCCGTCAATCAAGCTGCACCAAATTACATTGTTATTACATGATTTGATTGTGTTCTATATGTCCAGGCCTTGAAGATCAATGAGTTTGTTGGTTTAAAGTTCTGTGAGGAGGCTGTGAGACGAGACGCCAACATGTCGGCTGGAGCGTCAAACTGCAGCATGAGCACAGCCGCTCTGACGTGAGTAGACCTCACACACTATATTCTGTGTGTAACTGGCTTGTACCATCTTTTTTTACAATCACAAGCATGAATTCATTTGACATTCTGAACTTTTCTGAAAAACAAAACTCTTTCTTAATCAACGCTGTGTTCGTTCAGGTGCACAGGAGAGCAGTATCTGGACTACCTGGGGATAGAGTACACCACCTGGGGACTGTGGGAGAACCATGTGGCTCTGACCGTTATGTCCATCATATTCCTCATCATCGCCTACCTGAAACTACGCTACATCAAGAAATTCACTTAGATGTTTAAGTCTGAATTATTATTCATTTTTGGACAAATTTGACATTTTGGGAGAAATAGTTGTTTTTTTGCTTGGAGTTAGATGAGATAGTGCACTCTGCACAAAAACAGAGGGAAGCAGAGGGTTTTTCAGGTTGTAATCATTTGGGCTCCTTTTTTGTATCACTTAGAAAAATTTTCCCCAAATGAAAATGTTGCCTATTCTCTTCACCCAATTTTACTAATACAACAGATGGGCAAAGGGTTGTCTTAGGACTTGTTGAACATTGGAAATGTATCTAACTGTTGATCTTTTCATCTAACTCTCAGCAAGAAAGTAAATATATCTGTTAATATGTCAAACTATTCCTTTAAATGTGCCTTTGTTTTGCACTTACTTCAATATTCAGTAAAATGTCATGTTATTTTTTCCTCTTTGGTGAAGACTGTTTCCACCATGTTCACTTTTCAGCGCCTCATTCGCCTAAAACAGGTGCAAGTTGCTGTTATTTCAGTGTTATTCAATGTGGTTATTTATGAATATTTACAGTTGTATTCAGATTCTGCCTTTTTTCAGTACATGTGTAACTCAGTAGTGTTGATATATTCAGCTTCTGCACATTTACCAAATTATACAAATTATACAAGTGAATTCATCTCAAGTCTAAACAGATTATTTGTTATTGTAGATGTTGTAGAATTATATCAGATCGATTTTCAATGTTACCTTTCTTTATTGTTCCAAAGTAAACATCTATACATGTTTTATTCAATGCGGTCATTAAACAGTGTTTTGTTGTTCTTTCAGTAATTCTGTTGAGATTAATGCATGTGTGCGAAGTAAAAAACATAGATAGATTAAAAAGAATACTGAACTTGCTCAACTTTCATTTTGCAGGTCTAAAATTGCTACTTTATTTAATTTGGTAGCATCGCAATAATAACTGTTAAACTTTAGATAAGTGGAACCTGAAGTATTTCATCAAACAAGATGTAGAGAATAATGTTCACAAGAAATATTTACCTGCGTTTAAATAATTTTTATGTTAGAAAAGGCTTTTCCACAAGAACCGGAATGAATTAAAATCCAAACTGTAGAAAAAGCAAAACAAACAATCTTTTTAATTTTAATAACACTTTTTTATTTGGCATAACAGATTAAAAAAAGATATAGATAGTAAAAAAAGTAAGGCACAGGAAAAATATATATATAAATGCATGGGTTTCCCATGAACACTAGATGCACTCCAAATCGAAGTTTGTTTCAAGTTACAATATGTATCATAAAATGATAAGCTATTTAATTAGAAGCTTAACTGACGTACAGGAGATGAGTAAATATGACACAGTGTGCCACACTCGTACCTATTGTATGTTAAAATGATGGAGAAATAATCAGCAACAGGAACAAAATGCTTAAATGTGTGGATACAGTGATTAGAAGCAGGTGATACTAAAATCATACGCTGTGTATTCTGAGTATGTTTACAGCTGGTGTATTGCATCCAATGCTGTGTATAATACTTTGATTTAATACTGTTCTGTAAATCCTTCATTGTTCTTCAGCCTCTTTCACACATTTATTTGCAGTTTCCTTCAGCGTCCTGTCAAACCAATACTTGAAAACAGCAGTGGGCAGATGCAGGACATTTTAGATGTCTCCGTCTCTCAGGACGACTTCACTCACTTTCAGTGCATTGAAGTATCTGAGGTTAGGTCGCCGCCTTTGTAATCTGTCAAGAAATTTAAAAAGCCTCAATAATTATTTTGTCCTGCAAGAACCGTCTCACATCAAATTTCCACTCGAAAGTTTCTTGCCAAAGTTGAATAATCTTGGATAATCTTCAGCAGGCTCGAGGCTTCACACGTGGCCACTCCCGTTTGTGCTTGTGTCAAGGCCGTCGGTGGACAGAGAAGAGGACGGACGAGGGCGGGGGCCGACACCAGTGGCGAGCTGTGGGTGGCTGACCTGGGAGGCCATATCATCAGACTCCCAGCGCTCCAGTTCCTCCCTCACCAGCCTCTCCATCTGCTCCCTGTGGGCGTCTGTGTCTCGTCCCAGACGCTCATCCTGACAAACAGAAGCAGGTTTGTTTACAGCCATGCGTGTGTGTGTGTGTGTGTGTGTGCGTGTGCGTGTGTGTGCCCTAAATTTGAGGGATGGCTGATTGTCATTTTATCACACTGACAGAGAAACTTCATTTCCTCGATTACAGAATCACACTGAATGTATTTCCGCCGTCTCTCACCTCCATGACTCCGTCCAGCAGCCGGCCCAGCACATCTCTCCTTTTCAGTTTAGCTCTCTCCATGGTTTCCAGCTTCACGATCACAGCGTCTATCTTGGACACGATGCTGCCGATAGAGTGCTCCATCCGGTCCACACGTCTCACCAGCCTGAGAGACAGGAACAGAGAGCCACACATGTCAAACTACTACAGCTGTGATCCTAAATGTTATTATTTAATAAATACTTGTTTGTTAATGTATTCGTTATCAACTACAAACCCTCCTGTGGTGGAAGCTCGTAAAACACAGTTGTAGTAATATTAAATGTCATAGTTACAGCTGTTGATAAATACTGTGCATTAATACAAAAAGAAAATGTTTTTATAGCAACATACATTTATAGTGTATTATGAATAAATGTTTATATTTTGGGGGAATAAAGATTAAGTGTTATTAATGCATTATAATCAGTAAGTTGACTAGAGAGAAACTAAATAATTATAAAAACTCTTACACTTGAAACTCCTCATAGGAGACACCACCCGAGCTGCTGCCACGGCGACGGGAGCTGTGGCCGCTGTCCTCGTCGTCGTCTTCCTCCGAGTCTTCTTGGGTGCGAGGGAAGCTCCGCCCGCTGCTGGGTCTAGTCAGCGAATTACGTTCCAGATCCAAGTCCTCCTAGCATACGAGCAGAAACACACTGAGCATCTGCAGGTGCTGTGTACGCTGTCACTGTGTGATTACTATTCAGTCACCAAAACCAAACAGGGACGAACTGCTGACGCCATCACTCACTCTCTCTTTCTCCAGGTCGTCTCTCATTTGCTGGTGCTCGTGCTCTGTCAGCTCCTGGTCGCCATCATGATCGTACTTGGCAAATATGGCCTGAATCTCTGCATCTGTGTGGCCCTTTCTGAGCAAAGAAGGAAACAACCAACACTCAGCATCAAACAAAAATTCAAACCCAAGCTTTACGTTCATATCACTATAATTAAAATGTTTTGGTATGATTTGAGTTTCTGCTCACCCTTTAAGATCCTGACGGAGCTCATCAAAGTTCAGTTTGCCCCCTGCCTGACGGAGGCTGTCAGAGATGTCATCTACCGCCGTCTTCTTCAGTCTTAACTTCATCAAAGCTTTGTTACAGCCCTAAGGGATGGAGGTCAGAGAAACACTTATTACATCACCATCACATCTGTATTCACTTTAACATGTCTGCATCATGGTGGAGAACTTTTACAATCTTACTTTAGGGGATGTCTTTAAACTAAGCAACAACAACAACACTGTGAAATGGATCTAGTAAAATGAATCGAAGTCGGTGTGAGACAGTCCTATTTCTTTTTCCTTTTTGGTTTGTGTGCCATTGTTTTTTTTCCAAAACCTTTTTGACAAAATGGCACATATGACATGTCACAAGGTGAATTCAGCATCATTTCATGTGGTTTTCTGATGGTGGTGTAGAAGTGGGTCATGGCTGCCGTCACACTGTGATAAGAATATGTCTCTGGTTGTCAAAGCTCTAACTTCCTGCCACTGGTCCTGCCTGAGTGCACTGGGACAGTTTTAGATTGACGACCACAGAATTGAGTAGGTTTCTCTTATGACTGTCAACTTATTTAACAGCCACAAAGGAGCCTGTCAAAAGATTATAATGCTATCATGAAATACATCAAGCTTCAGATTAAACATGTGTAACTCCAGCTGCAAATATCCAGAAGAAAACCCGGATATTTTCGAATATGTGGATACAACTACATATTCGAAACAGTGATGAGACTAGAAATAGACATTTAAGGTGTAATGATCCTTCACATTATTGTCATGACCGCTAATGCTAATTTAATGTAAATCTGCCTGGCCACAATAAATGATGCCTGTAGTTCTATACCTTCTTGATGAGGTCCGTCATCTCCATCTCAGACCTCTGCTGCGACATGTCAGCCTTCACCTCAGAGTAGGAGTCATTGATGATGGCCAGGAACATGTTCTGCACAGAAAGAGAAAAGAGAAAATCATTCCTCGTGTTTTTCACATCACAGGCAAACTGTAATAATTCAACACTGCTCATCCTGCTCACCATAAGAATGAAGAAGATAAAGAAGACAAAGGTGGTGAAGTAGATTGGTCCGAGCACTGGGTTCGCCTCCTCGATCTCAGAGAACTCAAAGTCTCCCAGGATGATACGGAACTGGGTAAAACTACACAAACATGACAACATTAGGAAACATCGGCCGTCAGAAGTATTTGTATATTTCTCGACCATACTTCGAATATTCTTACATGCTGGCTTGGAATGTGCTGAAATCGTTGACTTGGGTTCCAAACACCAAGTAAGCCAGCTGAGCATACGCCAGGAAGATGATGAAGAACATGATGGCGAAACCCACGAGGTCCTTAGCACAGCGTGACATGGTGCTGGACAGCTGACTCATGGTCTTGTTGAAGTTGATGAACTTAAAAAGCTGAAAGGGCGTGAAAACTTACTGTTAGCATCAGTTCATCGTGTTTCCATTGTAGTAATTTGGAGTGATTATAAACTGAAGTAGGTGAAGTTTTATACCTTGACCCAGGAAAAAAAGACGATGACTGCAGCCACGTTGTTGAACTGGACCTGCAGGTTGGCTAAGGGCTGAAAATTGGCGTGAGAACTGTCGTTCTCCAACAGGCCTTTGAGGCAACTGCCAACCATGGCTGTTCTGGTTATGTTCATGATGATGGCAACAACACTCAACTGGAAAAAGAGCAGACACAGCAAACAACAGTCAGACTATTACAATTATGGCTGTATCACTTTGATAATATCCCATACGAGCTTGATACACACCACCAAAATGAAAACATCCAGACAGTTCCACAGGCTCTTGAAGTAATGCAGCCGGTGGATGCGGATCTCCAACACCTCCTCCACCACGTAGTACAGGATGAATATGCAGAATGCCACCTCACACACAGCCACAAAATAGTCCCAGCTGGACACGTAACGCATCAGACGCACTGTTTGGAACTGCCAGGAGGTCACGACCCCACCGGTGGCCGGGAACTCCGCCAGCAATCTGACGAATCCACCAGAATGTAGGAACTATCAGTGCTCATACAATCACAGCTACAAACTGTTTTAATGCAGAAACAAATCAAGATAAACTGCAAAGACAGAATGTAAATCAAGAATCTGGTAAAAATGTGTATGTTTGCTTTTCCTTTTTTGTGATTTTGTTGCGGTGAAACTTAAAGTGTTTCAGTAAAGCGCTATCAAATGTTTGTGACTGACGACTCACCTAGCGATACAGAAGAGGTTGATGTTTCTATTGTAGACGGAGAAGTCGAGGAAGACGGCTCTCGTGCCCCTGTCCAACCACAGGTGGTCTTTGAGAAACTGCAGCTGGATAACTGACTCCTCTTTCGTACGAGACAGATCTTGGTAGTATCCTCCGCCTCCGTATTTAGAAACCTGACCCCAATAACTGCTGCCATTCATCTCACTCTCTGTTGTATAGACCCACCTGGCAGACACCAAGAGGAAAGAAATTAGGAAGCACCTCTAGTCGTCTTTGAAGATGATACAATAACAATTGTTTTTTAACATAACTGACCATTAAGAAAAAGGTTTTGGGCTTGAACTGATCATTTATCAATTTGCACTGATTATTAAGTCCACTTCTTTCAAACTAACATCACAGACTTACGCAGTTCCATTCCTGGGGCCAAAGGAGGTGGTGTCCTCGTTGGTTGGGGTGTACATGTTGTAGCAGTCCTGAACCTCGTCTCTCAGATCCTGGTGGATGGAGCAGGACTCGTTGTGGACTTTGATCTGTCGGAGGCGCGGCACCCCGAGGAGGAGATTCTCATAGTAGATGAGACTGTGATTCTCTGGCAGACTCTTGTTGTTGTACCACACTTCCCAGTACATGCTGTTGAGGAATGGCCCCTCTGTGAACTACAAGTTCCAGAAAGTCAGGATTTTGGTACAAATGTAAAAGATTTACAGCTAAAATCGATTAATACCAAAGCAGAGATGAGTTTCATTTTACCTTCCAGAAATCCTCCATTGTTGAGAGGTCCCTGAAAGTGAAAGAGTCTCCAGCAGACAGTGGTGTGTCCAGGAAAAGCTGAGACATGACTTTGGTATAGTAGTACATGTTGGCACTCACCATCCCGTAGGTCACTGCAGAGCAAACATAACCATCAGTAAAAGTACGTAGAATGTGATTTATTTCTAATACAACAATAGTCATGAGACATAAATTAAAACAGAAACTGTGTGAATGCTTTATGTCAACATAAGCATGCTGTTTACATCCCGTGTGACCCCGATGAGACTTGATAAATTGATTAAACGTTTCTCATCTGTACATTACTGTTCCCTGTAGCACACAGTAGTCATCATAAAGTAGCTCTGGAAACAGTCCAGCTCTGCCTGGCAGAAAAGGCCTTAATCCCGCCCGCCAGGAAAACATTTCCTGATCCACCCTCAACCACAGTTTGGCGTTTTTCATCGCAGAAGAGAAACGAGAGTAGAGAGACTTTCCCAGTTGTTTTCTCATCAAACTAATTTGAATTATTTTTGCCAATCCAAAATGCTGTCCTCAACTTGTTGGAATTCAAGCTCCCTGATAACTATGAGTGAGATTTCCCACTGCCAAAACCATGAAGCACACACTGTTTAAAGTTTGGAAAGTAACTTTTGGGCAACAGGAAAGATGCCCAGACGTATTTGGTGCCACAATTTAAAGAGCTTTCTATGACTCACTTGGATCAATTGTCAAGGAATGACTTCACAGGCAATTTCTTTATGGATGTTTCACTCGGCACAATGTGCTTATTATGTGCTTGTTCCTATGACAGTCTGAATGTTTCCTTTCTGCAGCTTGTTAATACTGCACAGGCCGTCACTTAGAATGACTTGGCCCATTTCTCATTTGGCTTTCAGGAAAAATTAAAATCAGGTTATAGCCATAGCCCGTGTTTACATCCGCTACAATTCAGCTGTCGTCTTGTCAGGTGTTTGAGAGTCGAGTGCTTACTTACATATACAAATAGTGATGAGGAATGCAATATACGTGAGCATCTCCCTCAGCACGTTCCTGAGGTATCTCTCTCGACTGCTGTCACTGTCCTCCATCAGCTCTGTCCCCCAAAGAACTGCAAAGGAAACACCATTCAGCATATGTGCAGTATATAGATGTACGATATATGGAGACTTAAATACATTTGTACTTAATCAAAAATGTGTTCTGCTTAGGTGTTTTTTTTTCTCTTAATTATGTTTTCTAGAATTAGTTTGACCTATATTTATTTTGAACGAAACGTTATCATGACAGATGGTCTCTGTATATTGTAGGACATATTGGTTTTCAAAGTGAGAGAGACTAAATATTATGACTGTGCACAAAACTTTCTTACATGTTCACAAAATAATTCTACAGCAACAATAAATTATTACACATTCATTAACTTCAATTTGTAATTTTTTTGTTTTAGAAAATTCATGAATGGATGAATATGTTACACAAAATGTGTAACTGCAGGAAATCTTCATGCATTGTCTTCAGAAATTGCATCTCTAGTTATGAGTATTATTAGTAGTAATTAATAAAGAACGTGTTGCTGTCTCCTTTTCGTGGTAACCCTGTGGTTTTATTTTGTTCCAAACATGAATTGTTTGTTGTCGAAAGATGATGAGTACCTATATTAATGGAGGATTGTGAAATTGCATTGGAAAAACCTCTCACTTCTGATTTTGTGGAGAATCTGCTTCAGACAGCTGCGGTGCTCGTGCCTCTCCTGCTGCTGGGCATCCACGGTCGGGGTCGGGTACAGTCCTCCGCGGGGGATGTGCGGGCTGCTGCCGCCGCCGGTGTAGCTACCCAGGCCGCTGCTGCAGCTGCTGCTGGAGGCCGTGGACACCGACCTCCTCCCGGGGCTCGCTTGAGGCCAGTCGGCTTCCATGATCTCGTCCTCGGGCTCAAACCCCGGGTTGTCCCGGCTCCAGGCCTGTCTGGACGGAGGGGACGGGGTGGCCATGACTCCCCCGAGCCCCGGCTCTTGATGCTGGATGTTCTCCATCTCTATCCCCTCGCTGGAGTCGAGTCTGTGCGGCAGCCTGCCAGTCTGGCTCTGCGGTGGCTGCTGGGGTCTGACTCTGGATGAGCTCATGGTCCAGTTTACTCTTTTTTTTAAGTGGTACGAGGCATCTGGAAATTTTAAACACGTCCCAGAAACCGATGTTAACTGTTTACATCGACTTTTCAAGCATTTTGTCTTCGGGGACACTCAGATGTTAAAAGCGGATAAAAACCAAAACAACAAGTTATTCCACTCACTAAACAACGAAACGTGCCACTGTGCGTAAAAGTCCCAACAGAGACATGTAATTAACAATCTCCTGTTCTTTTATCCAGAGTTATCTAGTTTTCACCCTCACCAGTCTTCTTAGAAAAACATCCTTAAGAAAACTCCCAGCGACTCAAACAGCGACGTCCATTAATCCTAGCGATGCCTTTAAAGCGATTAAAGTTGTTGGAGGTGAAAGTGTTTCCTCAAAGTCAGCGGTGGCGTCAGAAAAGAGGAGTTTCAGGTGGAGAGGAAAGTTGGATTTATTGTCCCAGGACAGCCATCTTGTTCCTGAACTGTTCCCCAGAAAAGCCTCGCTCTCCTTCGCTCTGCTCAGGTTACATTCAGAGTCATGGCGTCGCAGCAAAAGATGGAAAAACCTCAGTGGAAAAGAATTTTTCTCAACCTTTTTTTTCATGTTACATTTACAGCGATGGATTAACAGATTGTAAACAAACTGATTCTGGAGAGTTTTTGATGATCCGTGAAAAACAAAATCTGAACTTAATTCCCATTAGAAATAACATAGTTTTCTTTTAGAGAAAAAGTTGTACAAAAACTTTTTTAATCATCCATAACGACCGATGGCCTTGTTTTTGCTTGATAAAAAAAGGTTTTAAATCATTTTTTAGTTTAACATATAAATTCATTACATAATCTCTGTTTGGATCATTGGTTGCCATGACAACAAAGCATTTACGGTGGAGTAGTTTAGTGAAGTTAGTTTGAAGTTGGATGTTTCACAATTGTTCACACTGAGCTTTCACTTTGGACCATCAATACATTCAGTATAAGTGCATTGTTTTTACTGGCTCCACTGTCATAATAATGATATCAGATGTTATTGTAACCCTAGACTAATAAGACGCGCTTCTTTTTTGTATGTTTTAGTGTGCCCTGTATTTCATACAAATATAGATATTAGCTTTTATACAGTAGCTTTTATGTCATGCGACCAATTGACTCCAAACTCGAGACCGTGATGGTGGATCTTGATCGTAGTGGCATCTGATTGTGGATCATGATGGCGGATCTTGGGCTATGATTACAACAAGACAACAATACGCCTACTCACATATTCTACCATTACTGACAATAACTCCTCAATTCATTTGTCATTGCTGCTCCCTTAGTCCCTATCAGACCTCTTCTTTCTTACTACTCTTAATACTTTAAACGTTGACACACTTCTCCATTATGTTACAGCTTCTTCTAATCAATGTTGTAAATACTGTTATTTTGTTCATGTGTTTAGGAACACTCATGATCTATTGCACTTCTGTTCGTCCTGGGAGAGGGATCCCTCACATTAAAAGGGTTTATTTTGGTTTTCCTTTGTCTTGTCGTTGGTTATGGACAGAGGATTTCACAACCTGTTAGGCCCTATGATACAAATTATGATTTGTGAATATGGGCTACACAAATAAAATTTGATTGAATGATTGATTAAATGTTAGATTGTGTACTAATCAGAGTAATTGTACCTTAGATCATATAGGACATATTTCTTTTTAGTAGATTTTTATTCTAGATAATGTCTGATAAGATTAGGAGTCAATGGGTCAAATGACACGGAAAGCTACTATAAACAATTAGGTTTTTATCTTACTCCAATGTGAAGTTATTGAAGCTCCCTAAGTGGAAGCGTGTGATGTTTGTTAAATATCCAACTCAAAATGAACTTCTCAGTCATAACGTTTGAGTGTACAAAGGGGGAAGAAGCCTTTGGTGGTTATTTTCCACATTTTTAGGTCAATATTTTCCATCTCCTTGTTGTTGTTTTGTGTCTTTGTGGTTGTCTTGCATCCCTTCCAGGCTTTTTTAACTTTGACTATGGTCTCTGTGTCCTCACTGATGGTGCATACAATGGGACAAAGCCTGTTTGACCACTTTGTGGTAGTCATTGTCAACTCTTCGATTTGTAAAAGTGGATCATAAAACCATGACTTGATGAGCTGAATTAATTGATATACTGAAATTAATCTACAGATTATATACAGAGATATACGTCCCCCAGCATGGTCCACTCCAGGACTAACTGTGCATGGAAAAACCCAAAGAAAGGTTCCCAGGGTCATACTAAGTAAATGGCTGAACCACTTGAGCTGGTTCCTTTTGCCCAGAGGAAGCTTATTTCCATTGAAACAACAAACTACAACAGACTACAGTAGATATTTAAGATGTTAAAGCTCAGGTTAATTATTTTAAATTAGATACAGTATTTTAATTAAGGTTAAATAATTAGTTCTACCAATTGTCGAAGCTAATTGTAATCAGCCAGATAAATACATGAATTAAGACAACAGAGCATTATTTAATCAACTAAGAAGAAGACAGTGCTTTAAATAACAAGTAATGAATAATCAAAACAACATTGTAGTATTTTACCGCAAAGGGATAGTTTAATAATAATGTAAATTCACTCATCATCTACTCCCCACCATGCTGTTGTAGGGGTGGGTGAAGGGTTTGTGAAACAGGGTGTAAATGATGCTGTTTCAAGATTCATTTGAATGTCTGGGCTTACGGACACTTGGATGACACCACAGGAGCAGTATGGAGGCTGTTTTTCGTTTGAAGACGTGGTTGCCATTTACTTTGATTGGATTGGATTTTGCTGCAACGTTGTTTGGCCCCGAAACTCCCAAAAAGTGCTGTGTGGACTCAAACGCTTCCCCCACCACCTCCATCGGCACAGAGGTGAGGAGGTAATGGGTGACTTTTCATTTCTGGGTGAACTCTCTCTTTAACTTCAAACCCTCTCCTCACATATGAAATGAGCCTTCATCACTTTGCCCCACTTTACACTGTACAAAGTACAAAGTTTACGGGGCGGGGTCAGTGGTCCGACGTCATGATTTCTCTTGCCCAGTGTAAGCAGGCCATTGGCTGAGAGGCCGTGATGGGGGTTCCCTGCCCCGGATTGCAGGGGTAAAACAATAAATCGTCGCTATCACTTTAAATCTTCAGTCTCTGGATCAGCAGAGATCACAAACTGTTTGTGAGTGGAGCGGGGGAATATCACACTGTTTCACCCGGGATCGTCCGCATTACACAACAGTTCGCAGCCGGATACTCGTAGTTATTTATTTCTCATCATTCTGTCTATATAGATAGGTCTTTCAGAAGGTAAGTTAGCCATCTTTTAAGATAAACTAGCTACGAGACGACTGACAGCTAAGCTAACCGTGCAAGCTAATGTTAGCCGCATTGTCTAATCAAAACTACGGCCGCTGCATAGACAGCGAGCTCCCCGTCAAAGTCCCCAGCCTCGACGCGTGCTACTGTACAAACAGGCCAAAGTGGCTGTGTGGTAAACGCGTTAGACAGAAATGTCCTGTGTTTCTTTGTTTTCCTGGAGCTAGCTTAGCCGTGGACTTTCATTGATAATGCTACGACAGGCGGCGTCAAGTGTGGCTGGTTGACAGTGACATGTAACCAGCTGCTTTGGCAATTATGAATCAACGCATTATACATGAGTGGGCTGTGTCGCCAAATGTGGAGCTCCTAGCATAGCATGGACACAAGGGGGGAAGTGGTGCACCACAATGGCTGTCGCCGGGTCAGGTCTGCTTGATGATATCCCCCCTTCGCTTGTAACCAGCGTGTGTGTTTGTTTATCTAAAAGCAAACCAGCACGTTGTCAGTTGTCGGTTCAGGCCGAAGTGTATCTTTTCATTGCACCGCTCCCGCCCGGTGAGAAATTTACCGCGGCTGAAGGGGTAAAAAAAAAAAAAAAAAAAATTCGACGCCACAAGTTAGCCTCAGCTAATGCTAGTTGAGCTAACTAGCATTGTGCGAAGAGGCCGGTAGATTCACGTTAACATCCCCTCAGTTGTTTTTCCAGTCCGGGTGAAGTTGACCTGGCTGAGAGTGTAGCCGCGCGGTGTTTCTGAAACCCGCACAGCAGGTTTCTGTGATTCCGATGATGAACATGTCACGTCTCCAGTGATAAATGTGAGCTGTGGTAAATTGTTGTTAGCATCGACATGGAAGGCCTCCCACTGAAGGCCACTTATACACAAAGCCATGCTCTGGTGTGTGTATCACATCCATGCCATGTACAGTTTTATTCGTAGAGGTTTTATTGTTGTAAAGTTTGTTTTCAAAGACGCTCGGTTTTGAACGCCTGCACCAGTCGTTTCCCTTTTTTCATTTTTTTTTTTAAATCTACAGCCGGGTTTCCTCTTTGTCTCATTGGATGGACATGATGGCGCAGTTGGACGTGAGCTAGTGTGTTAGCCAGCGAGCTAATCAGTCAGCTGTCTTCACTCTGCCACAGCACTGATATGGGTCAGATGAACCATGGGCCCAATGAGACAAAGAAAGTGAATGTGCTGCTGCAAGGAGCCGCCTCAGGTCACATAGTGTACTTTGAGACGTCTTATGTTTTGGCACAATAAACGTCCGTGATTAGAAAGATTGGCTTCTTCATGTAGTGGCCAAACAGACTCAAAGCTTAATTTTATGTAAGATTGTTTGATTCACTGAGATGCTGTCTTATTAGGCTCCTTTAATGCAGTGAAATACACCAACCTTTCACCAAGCTCGATCCTTATGGAAGTTCTAATGTTTACTTTTTGTTTAGACTGTTCCACAGAGGTGCTTTTACTGAATGATCGTTTTTTTGAGGCTACAATTCGTTTGTGGGGATTTTCAATTGTTTATCATTATTATAGATGAACAAAATATAATGAAACATTAGCAGTGGCAGTCTGGTTAATTTGCCAGTTGTAAAAACAGCAACTGAATTTAGTTCAGTTTACAACTCTCAAAAAACAAACTACTAATTAAGCCAGGATTTGTTATTGTTTGGAATGCAGTGTTTTAATCAAGCATATCTCATAACAAACCAGCTGAGTGTGTATATTGTATATCATATTGTATTCACTTGAATTTCCAGTTGAGATTACAACTAAATTGTGATTTGTCTTCTGTTTCAGCACTTAATATTGTTTACCAAAGAAATGGTGATGGAGAAGCCAAGTCCCCTGCTTGTAGGGCGGGAGTTTGTGAGGCAGTATTACACCCTGTTAAACAAGGCACCAGATTTTCTGCACAGGTAATTTCCTGAACTGTGATGTATTAGATCTACATCTGTTAGTGTTGATAAAAGCCTGTAACTTTCACATTGTTGTACCCTCAGGTTTTATGGGAGGAACTCTTCTTATGTTCATGGAGGACTTGACCCAAGTGGAAAGCTGGCAGAAGCAGTTTACGGGCAAGCGGTATGTGCTACTGGCCAATCATCATTCACTTTTGAAGATACACTGCATGTCTGGTACAAGATCTTCCATAACAGATTGCTAAAAATCTTTGGCAATTGAATTATCTTGAAAATCTGTGTTCATACATCATATTAATCTAGTTTATGTAAATTGATTTGGACAAAAGTATTTCTGCCGTCCATACTTTAACACAACACCGGAGTCTTCAAACTAAAACAAGGCCAGCAGTGTTTGCGAAAGTCTCTGTAGTAGGGGCAAGGAAATAATATGGGTGCCAGGCGTGTAGGCAAAGTCATGTGATTTCACATTTAATTTGTGAGTATTAATTGTAGACAAGCTCATTTTCTGAGCTGTTTTGGATGGGAATCAAACGATCCATTCAACGCAACCTGAATCACAATGGTTATAGTTGATTATTTGTAAATTGTGAGAAAAATTGACTTGTTTCCAAATGACCAGAATATATTTTTAAAACTCAAGATGTTTGTTATGGATTTTGACAGAAATTCCCCCTCACATCCTTTTTTTTAAATGTTTTTTTTTTGGCCGTCCACATGTCTCTTCTCTCTTAGGAAATCCACAAGAAGGTCATGTCCCTGCAGTTCAGTGAATGCCACACAAAAATCAGGCACGTCGACGCCCATGCCACACTGAGTGATGGAGTTGTGGTGCAAGTCCTCGGAGAACTGTCCAACAATGGTCAGCCCATGAGGAAGTTTATGCAAACTTTTGTGCTTGCTCCAGAGGTGAGTACTTCTCCCTAATTGTTCCATTAAAGGGCATTGAGGGACAGTTTAAAAACAATATAGAAATAATTGCCGTAGATTGATTGCTAAAGGAATAAAGAGAAAGGCAGTAGTTGTTGCTATTATGAATTTAATCAAATAAGACTGTCCAAATTCATTATGTTGATTGCATTGTGCTTGTTTTTTAATGGTTACTCTTAATATGAAATATAAATATGGTCTGTGCTTTTCCTTAGGGTTCAGTACCGAACAAGTTCTATGTCCACAATGACATCTTCCGTTACGAGGATGAGGTTTTTGGAGACTCTGAAGCTGAGCTTGACGAAGGTATGATGTTGACAAAAACCAGATACAGAATGGAATTTTATTAGTTGTGTTTAAAGTGAGTGTATTCATGAAAATAATTTGTTTTGTTTCTCTCTTAGAATCAGAGGAGGAAGTTGAGGAGGAGCCTGAGGAGAGGCAGCCTTCCCCTGAGCCACTTCAGGAAAGCCCCAACAGCACCACCTACTACGAACCTCACCCCGTCACGTATGTCAAAAGTTAACCATAACCTCGACAATATATTGAAATGTACATCCCCTTTTCTTTGAAAATCCAGCATGACAGGTTTTGCATTTGAAGCTTAATTTATCTGTGGAAGTCAGTGTGTTGATTTCTGCTCTGCAGTAATGGAGTAGAGGAGCCCATGGAGGAGCCAGCTCCAGAACCAGAGCCGGAGCCCGAACCAGAGCCCAAAGTAGAAGAGATAAAGCCTGAAGTAGACGAGAAGGTTCCAGACGAGATGGAGGAGAAAGCACCTTCACCGGTTCCTGTGGAGTCCCCACCAAACGCCCAGGAGCCTCCCAAGGTATGACACAGGTGTTTTTATATGGTTACTTCTCTTTTTTACCAGATTACCAGAAAGGATACTTTTAAATTCCCTGAATCTTTGCCTCAAAATTTTTTGGATTGTGGTTTTGCGATGCACAGGCCTAACTTCCATGCCAAATAGTTCACCCACTCATACTATAGAATATTCCATTGCACTCTTTAATGATGCAATACTGCATCCCTCACAGACTTTCTCCTGGGCCTTGGTGACCAGTAAAAACCTGCCTCCTTCCGGCACAGGCCCCTCCTCTGGAATGTCACCCCATGTTGTTAAAGCACCAAGCTCACAGGTAACCAACAAGGACAAGTTTCATAAAAAAAATAACCAACGTACTTTCAGTTGTACTATTGCAAGTAGACTAGAGCCTACCATACTAACTGATTCTCTCACGCATGCAATGGTTGTTCTAATGTGTTAAAATATACTGAATGATCTTGAAGAGATTGTTTTTGCGTATCTCAGGAACAGATTGCACAGCAGCTGAGACTGGTGTTGGCTAAATAAGCATATTTCATTATTGATGGCAGTTGAACCCCAAGAATGACGAGGCAGGGCATCAGCAGGCTGTAGGGTCATGTGAAGCAGAAGCCCTCATACTTTAAACATGGTATATTTGAAAAAAAAAAAATCCATGGGAAAATAACTTGAAAACAGCTGAAGTTGAACACTAAGGTTGTATGACTCACAATATAATAGAAATAAATATTTTAATTCAGTAAAATAAAAATATGAGAAGAAGACTTGCTTTAAAATACGTTTTTATCTATTACGTTGCACAAAGAAGTGAACATTTGAGAAAGATACTAGGCTCAGATCGGCTACTTTCAAACCTTTTTACTTTCTCATATTTATTTAATGACTCATTATTTGATAAACATGACATTCCTCCCCCATGCAGCCCAGAGCTGAAGCCAAGCCGGAAACACAGACAGCACCTCTTCGGCCCAGGGACCAGCGCACACGTGAAAGACCGGCCTTCACTCAGCGGGGTCCAAGACCTGGTAATGTCAACAACATTTTCACAAATTAATTAATTCATCTCTTTTGGGGCGATGGAGCTATTTGGTTTCTTCTTACTTACATCTGTCGGTTTCTATTAGATGGTGTTGCATCTTCGGAGTCACAAACGGGAAAACCTCACTTGAGTTTCGTTAATAAAGGTAATTATATCCTGTTGTGTCACATTAAAATCTTCTTATAGTCCTGTTGAACCCTTCCTGTATTCAGTTATTATATATAATTCAGTCATTGACTTCTATGTTGCATGGATTTCCCGTATTGCAAAGACTGATCTGATGTGTCTCTCGGCCTGATCCGACCTGCAGGTGGTAGGGGAGATGCTGAATCTGGAGACATGGACAGCAGGCGGATTGTTCGGTTCCCAGACAGCCACCAGCTTTTTGTTGGCAACCTCCCACATGACATTGACGAGAGCGAGCTTAAAGAGTTCTTCATGAGTATGTTTCCCAAATTAAGCAAACCTTCTGTCAATACAATATTCATTGTCAAGCTATGTTTTGTGGGTGAGTAAAAGTTTAATTAGATACTGTCTTCTCTTGTCGCAGCATATGGAAATGTGGTGGAGCTGCGGATCAACACCAAGGGCGTTGGTGGAAAGCTGCCGAACTTTGGCTTTGTGGTCTTTGACGATTCTGATCCTGTGCAAAGAATCCTGGGGGCCAAGGTAGAAGGGGCATGTATTGACATTTCATTACCCACTTTCATTCATCTGGTGGTGGTTTGGTGACACACATTTCTACAGTTAAAGTAACACTGGATGTCACTTCCAATTCAAGTAGCCTCATTGGTATATAAGATTTAGGGATTCAATCACTTTTTCAGAACTTAGTTGTAAATGAGACACTCACCTGAAATCTCGACAGACTTGTCGTGCTTTCCTTTTTTGTCTCATTACCTTCTAAATGGTGAAAAATGATCTGTTCATATGAAGGTTAACTTTTCAGGAACTGGAATGCTGTTGGTCTGAACTTGGAGACTAAATTGTTCTGCTGGCATGATCAGAGAACTGCTTTCACCTCAATGCTTACAAAAACACTCCAGGCCAAATGGAAAACCTGTGTGCAAACCAGTGAATGATATGGGTTGTGAATTTGAAAGAAAACTGAATGTCTGTCCCCTTTTCTCCAATAATGACCATTCTTTTCTCCTTGCAGCCCATCATGTTTCGAGGTGAGGTGCGGCTGAATGTGGAGGAGAAGAAGACCAGGGCAGTGCGTGAACGAGAGACCCGTGGAGGAGACGAGCGTCGGGACATGAGGCGCAACGATCGGGGTCCTGGGGGTTCACGAAGCATCGTGGGAAGTGGAATGATGCGTGAACGTGATGGGAGGGGACCCCCACCTCGAGGCGGCATGGCCCCAAAACCTGGCATGGGCTCTGGAAGAGGCTCTGGAGGGCAGGGCGAGGGTCGCTTCACAACCCAGCGCCGTTGAAGTGAGCGCAACCTGCAGCGTCGAAGAAATACCGTGTTCTTCATCTTCAACCGTTCTCATTAACGAAAAGAAATCTTCATGTATAAACGTATATATTTGGTTTATTTTTATTTTTTTGTTCCCTCTTTGCTTTGGAATGTGACACAGCCGGTCAACCATTTGTTTGTGAAATAGACAAAAGAAAATACGCAAACAAAAAATTTTGCCTATTCGTTGTGAGCTGAGCATCCTTTTCAGGTATCTCAAGAATTCACAAACTTTAATTTGTAAATTCGTGAAAAGAGGCAAACCAACCAGGAGTAATCTGCCACATTAGGAGGGACTGCTGAGACTTTAAACCACGATAATACAGCCCATCATTTGGATAAGAGATTATATGCCTTGACTTAACTGGGGCGCTGCTTCACGAAATTCCTCTATTGCACATTTTATATGGTAGTTTTCTGCCCGTTACTGTTGGAAAAGGGTGAGTTGCAAATTTGTGCAGTTCCAGGGGAAAAGTTTGCCTTTTACTTTTTTCCTTTTGAGAGACCACTGCTTCAAAATTGCATAATGCACTCATCAATATGCACTAATGGGTACTTTGTCATGTTACATTGACATCCACGCTCGGAACGCAGCTGGAGAGACCTCTTTTGTCTCAAAGCGATACGACTTACCGGGGCAGGCCTCGCTCACAGCACCTCTGCTGTGACCAATGTACTTTTCACACTTTTGACCCAAATCTAAGCTTCAATTACTGCTGGATGGACAAGATGACGGAAATCTGCATTATATTTTTCCTTGTTTATAATTCAAATAAAGAAGCTAAACTCCTGGACTTTCACCAAATGAGTGGGGGGACAAAGGATAAACCAGAAGCAAAGTTGAACAATAGAAGAGTGTTGATCATGATGGCGTCTCGCTCTGTTTTTCTTTGGATTCCAAGGTTTTTTTGTTTTGTTTTTCCCTGCCAGCTAGACCGCGAAAACGGGAATAGACGACACCTTCCTCCCACTTCCCTCCCTCCCTGTCTTAAGTGCGGATAACAGAATAAATGTGCAGCAAAGATCATAGTTTACTGTATGTTTTGTTTTATGTATATATTTTTTTTTTCCGTTTCTCTCTCAACTTGATAAAAGCATGATGGTGCCTTCTACTTCACCTTTTCCAGTCTTACTAAAGTGTAAAGCGGTTCAGGACTCGCTACATCCTAATAAGTGGAGCTGCTCATTTTGAACTATTGTCTACTGTGAGCAGACTTTAAAAAAAAAGGAAAAACTTGCAGTATTCACAAGATTAATTTTTCAGGTGCATATTTCATTTTTTTCCATACTGTTTTACTACCTAAGATGATCTGCTGTGAGTTTTGTACATTTGTTTTGTATTGTGTCTGTTCTGGGTTTTGTAGAGACATTGGGTGCCTCCAGTTCTATTTGATGTTAAATGAGAGGTGCAACTAAAGAATACCCCCTCAAAAAAAAAAGGTACATTAGAATGACAACAGCAAAATGCTTGTTCCTTGGTTAACAAGTCATGGCTCCACACAGGCATGAACTCAGTGAACAAAGGTTTATGTTTTGGAAAGATTTAACTTCTCAATGTGATTCAGACACTGTCGATCCTTTCTTTCAGTCTGGCCATAGTTCTTTTTAACTCATGGCAGCACTCTGATTATTTCCTGGACTCACATGTCGTCAGACTGTTCTTTTCTCAACAGCTATTTTGTAATGATCTGTGTAGGTGGGCTGGCCGCAGAACCAGCCCACAGGCAAGCAAATAATTGTGCTCACTTTTCTATCCATTTATGCATTTGTATTTTCATACGCTGATGAGTCATTGTGCATATTTTATTCATTTATCATTTATTTTTCCACTCGGCAAGTCTAATCTGAATGCCTTACTAGTCGTCTCCTCCTCGTCCATTAGGAGTATTTAGTTTTTGCCACTCTGCAGGGAGGGAACAGCTTTTGTTTCAGCTGGAAAGGAAAACATGACACGAAGTTGTTAATCTTTTTGTTTTTTGTTATCTTGCACTGAAATGGGAAGGGAAATTTGATGTAGCATTTTCTGGACAAATATGATAATGAGGTCTTCCTTGTCTGGTGGTATTGCACTATTTCCAATGTTTCTGGGACAATCTCAGTTTTAACTCAGCCTCTCTCCAAATTTTTTCTTCTGCCAACGAAAAAGAAAAAAATTAGTGTGAAATATGTTTTCGCTCTCTCTCTCGCGCACCGTTAAAACAATATTTGATGTAATTTGGCTGCTGACTATTGTGGTTGGGATGAAATATTTTCAGTGTAGTTTTCAGTAGAGACTCTTAATTTGTTACCATCAGCCATTTGAGAAAACCTGCAGCCATTTGAGTGTTTTCAAAAGATACTTCTCATCGGTGCCTCTACCCCAAATGTTTTTCACGTAATTGCTCAACACGGGCACGTGATTGCAATCATACTTTGTACAGCAGTGGTCAGGGAAGAGAGTGGTGAAGAAGAGCCATCATGCTTACAGACCAATTTTCTTCTTTTACATTATTGTGGTGGTCAGAATAAGCATTTGAGTATATTACATTCACTGTTGGACAGCTCTTCTTTTTCACTGAGTTTTTCAACGAGCCACCCTGTTTACAAACTAAAACAAAGGATCCTCCCAAACAGAAGAAAACTGGACATTTATTTTCCTGTGGTTGAAAATGCAGTAGATGGATCCCCATTGTGAATCATTCCAGCCCTTTTTTTAAGAAATGCGAAATAGAAGAACCTTTTTGGCTTTAGCAGATGTGGTAAACTGTCGGCTGCCATCTTTGTTCTGCTGTGTTGACCCTTGTTGCTCGTACAAAACTGTTGCAGGTGGAGAATCTTTTTTTGTTTTCTTTTCTTTTGTTTGTTTCCCCCCCTTTCCATTATGAATGTGTTGGACTTAACATACAATAAACTACTGATATCAGCACCACTAATATGTTTGTCCTGTTTACAAGTTGCTCCATAAGAGATCTCCAAAGTAACTGTTGCATGATGACAAACTTCAGAACAGGCAACACAGGTAGAGAAGGAGAATACTTCCCACTGTTTTGTCTGTTGGAAGACTGAAGATTTGAGACATGAAGTTTTACTCTCAAGAAATTTGAAACCTTCATGAAGATTTATATAAGGGTGTCTGGGGATCTTCGAAAGCCTTAAAATGCATTTAATACTGTTCCCTTAAAAGAGCCACAGTTGCAGCTGTCCAGTCGTTAAATGTGGTAAGCATTTTCTGTAGCTACAAAAGCTAACAAGTGTCAATAGTCAATTTTAGCTAAAACTTACTGACAACAGTTAAATATTTTATTATCTGAGGCTTCAGTTAAGGCGTCCAGGTCGTTTTAATCGATAAGAAATTGTTGCATGCAGCTGGACAATATTGACAACTTGTGTTGCTAAAGTCCATGAAGTACTAAACAACTAAAGTTAGTTTGTTATCAAATGAAAGCATCTGTGGGAATCTGTGAAACAAAGATATACATTTATAACCTGAACCAATGGAGTGAAAGGGACAGAATCTCTATTGTTCAGCAGCACCTGCAGTCTCCTCAGTGACTTCCACTGTCATCCTCAGACACATGCTACCTTTATCTATACCTGAGTAATCATAGAAGGGAGACCCTCGTGACACGGAGTTAAATTACAGAAGGTGAGTGTTCTCCTCATGTGAACCTGGCATCATCAACACCTTGTCCAAACACGTTCAAACCATCCACTGACTGGATTAGTCACCTAATTTAGTATGACTTGAATATTTCCAGTTACTTTATACTTGTACACTACATTTCAAAGGGAAATATTGTGTACGACCCATCCTCACTGTGTATGTATATATATATGTATATATATATATATATATGTGTGTAAGTTATGAGGTGTCTGTGAATGAATGGGTTTTCTGGCTCTTTAAATGACTCCTTCACTCACTGCTGAGCGGCCACGTATCGCCACGTTTCCGCGCATGCGCAGCGCAGTTCCGGGCTCGGTCGGTGAAGTGCTCACAGTTAAAACCCATCATCGCGTTTCCTTCTGTTTTACACGGATCTGTCTCGCGGAGCACCGAGAGGGGAGTCCGGAGGCTTCTTCCGCCGGAGAGACGCGTTGAGTCGGGCACCGAGAGGACGTCAGGGAGGATGAACTTCTTCAGGGGGGTGATGGGCGGACAGGCGGTCGGGCCGCAGCCGTCCGGAGCCGAGACGGTAGGAGAGCAGCCCGGCCAGCTAGCCGCGGCTAGTTAGCTTCGGCTAGTTAGCTTCGCTTTCACCCCTGTGTGTGTGTGTTTGTGACAAACCGAGTCTCACTAAGAAATAAATTGATTATTTCCGCTGAATTTCAATTTCTTTCTTTTTCCAAACAAACGTCACCGAGCTTGTTGGAGACACTGGGTCTTTTCTCCACGAGTAAACAACAGCGAGCTAGGCAGAAGGCTAATTAGCTAACGCTAGCAGAGCTGTCAGTCCACAGCAGAGACTCTGACCTCTGACCCTGTTTCTCTTCCTGCAGCTGCAGCGAAGAAACAAGGGAACGAAATGACACAGACAGTAGATCAGCTGACAGTCACTCCACAGTTTCCTACAACAGCTGGATGTTCCCATCCAACACGAGAGACAGACATCCAGAAAGAAAAGAGTAAAGAAAAACACCCCTTCATCATAGTCTGGATGTAAAGAAACCGGTTTGCGACAGCTGTCTCTATATAAAGTCTATCGTCATCATGTACATTGTCGTGCAGAGTTGCAACTAGAGATTATGTTCAGTGTTGATTTAGTCTAAAATGTCATATAATGAGGTAAATGTCTCTTCGTCATGTCCAACAGGGCTGGACCACCCGACGAGAGGATTCATTCAATTATTTAGATAAATGTCAGATTATTATTTCTTTCAAGTCTAAACAGTGATTCAGATCCAGAGAGCAGGTTGTGGTTTTAAACTGAGCAGGGAACACTTGACATACAGCAAACACATTTTACAAATCAATCATGTCATACCTCCTCACTGTGTTTACACAATGCATAAGCATTATATTGATATATATTGAAATTTGGTTTAGATTATAATTCTATTGATGAAAAATATATTGCGTACCCTAGCTAATTAATAAATACCAACTGCAAATCCTCATATACCATCGAGTTACTAACATTTGATATCTTCATGTGTATTTTATGCATCATGGAACCAAAGAGATTTAAACTTGTCACAACTTGTCAGACAATCATCAGTCTGGTTCTTCTGGTTGTATCAAAAGAGCATGTTTTTTTCTGTCCTGAAAAATAATCGACAACATTTTGTCTTCATCCTCTTGGTTTATCATTTCATGACCCCTCAGACCACTGCTTCAGGAATAAAAGGACATTTTCTTGTTTTCCATGCCCTCAATCAAAACATACAAAGAGTAATGATGATTCTTCTTTTTGACAGATCCAGAAGCTGTGTGACAGGGTGGCCTCCTCAACACTCCTGGAAGACCGTAGAGATGCTGTTCGGGCGCTCAAGTCTCTGTCTAAGGTGAAGTAAGAGCAGGAAGTTAATGGAAATGAGTGCAGTAGGAATAAAGTTTCATAGCGACACCTAGTTGAAACTAATGCAGTGCATTAATAATCAACCCTTCAATAAATCCAGCTTTCATGGAGGACATAATGATCAGTTTGTATTGGAACTGTTTAAGAGGTGTTGATTCAACATTGTGATCATGTTTGAGTTTGTTGGGTTTTACTGATATTAATGATACTACTGACTACTTTCACTGACAGATAATTGGTTGGACAATATACTATTATTATATTTTCCAAAAAATGTTTTAAATAAAAACTAGTCTGAACATTTTAATAATCTTTAACTGATTTATTGCCAAATGACTGTATTTCCTTATTTTTAATTGTCTTTTTATATCTATTTATGTCCTTTAACTTGCATTACCTTGGATCTATTCAAATATACCTGTTTATAATCTTGTGTAGAAATATCGCATGGAAGTTGGGACACAGGCGATGGATCACTTGATTAACATACTGCAAACAGACAGGTATGTTCATGTTATATCTGTTATCTGTCACGTTGATTATTATAAAGTGAAGTGTTATAGGCATGTTTGGTTTGACTCAAGATCTGTTGCCTGTGAAATCTACATTTTGTTAATATTCCCATTCCCATTGCAAATTGAACAGGTCTGACTCGGAAATCCTTGGCTATGCTTTGGACACACTGTACAACATCATCTGCAATGATGAGGAGGAAGAGCAAGGTAAAAAAACCACCCTCAATTATTAGGAATCATGGAATTGACCTTAAATCGATTATCATGTAATTATAATGCCTCCTAATTATGTTTCTACTATTAATGATCCTGAGTGACTGAGCCATTTTTCTGTTTGCATGTGTGAAATGAGCTCAGTTGATGTTGACTGGTTAATTTGCATTCCCCTCTTCTATGATAAGTGCTTCATGTAAAGATTCTCGTCTCTTTTTTCTCTTCCATGTTTTAACCCTACAGATGAATCAGAAGGTAAAACTCTTTGACTGTGCATGTTGCCACTCTTCTAACCTCCTGTCAGCAGCACTCACACATCCTGGGTTCTTCTTGGGTGGAATGTGGAAAAGCAGCACTTTATTTTTTGAAGATCTCCTGCAGTGTCCAGATTTTAAATGGTGTATACAAATTCAAGGCTGTGTTTTGTTTATCATTGGCATGTCTTCATGAGAATCAGGCTGTTCTTTTTCTAAATTTCTCTCGAGTAGTTGAATGAATGTTTGCGTTTTGGTTGAAGCTTTAAACGTCCTCTCCCCCCTGCCCTCACAGACGCAGTAACCCCGCTCCCTGTCTCAGGGAAGCATAAGAATGTGTCCGCACCTGGTCAGTACTGAAACTTAGCCATGTGTGCAGTAGCTATTATTGTACTACTAGAGAACTAACTTCACTAAAATCAGTTGGTGCTGGTAAAGTGACTGGTAGGAGTTTGGGTGTTAATAAGAATGCTTCACTAATACCATCACTTGCTCCAACTTGTTTGTTTATATGTCTTTATTGTTTCTTAGTTTTCCTCATTTTAATACCTGTTCTCTTACTCTAGTAAACTACACATTCTATTTATTGAGTTTTGCTGGTTTAAGTGTTTCCCGTATTTAGCAGTTTATCCAAATTACAAAACACAATTACTCACATTCATCTAAAAATATCTAACTGTGCAGATAGTTTGTTTATTTTTCACTTGGGTTTGTGATCTGGATTATGTAGAGAAGGCAGACATAGTTTCTAAAAGAGATGTTGCTACATAAAATTATATTATAATTAAATATCTGCTAAATGCTGCGCTATGTTGCAAGTTGCTATATTTGGCTCCATTATTTTGGGATGTAAACAGAATTCTCCCTTTAGATGGAATTTGTATTATAACAGTTGATGTTATTATTTTAACACAAAAGTTAAATTTCACATTGAATTGATTAAAAAATTAAATCTTCCCACTTAGAAAACTGAAGAGATTCAGTCATAAATTGAAGGATGTCGCTCTGGAAAAGAGTTTAACAAAACAGTAGGTAATTTCAGCTGACATTACTGGGGAGTGGATGAAAAATGATGTGATACTAGACAAAATCACTGACCAGTGCAGGTAAAGTTAAAATCAACCCACCTCCCCGAGGACAATTATTCCTGCTGGAAGGAGGATTTAAAGATAAATATATTTAAATAAAGATAAATAAATCTAGAAATCTATCTGCATAGCTTGATAACATCTGAGGTGGTTGTGAAAATATGTTAGTTGTGTTATTTTGGGTAACTGACCATCAGGGAGGAAATACAAGTATAATGTTTAGTGCCAGCTTGTTACACTAAAGCTCCTAGTTCATCCCACATTAAATGTTTTTTGTGTGTGTGTGTGTAAACTATAGAATCCCATAATAGTCATTTAACCCTTCTGTCCAGATGTTCCCCATCTGTGTGTCGCCCCTTTTCCTCCTCCAGAAGGGATGTTCACAAGTGTCACCCTGAGCATTTGCACATTTACTGGACAGATTCACATATTTGTTGTGAGAAGTTGTAGATCCAGTAATTACTGCCGTGTAACTCAGGCTGATTGTTTTGAACAAACCACCTCTCACTAGAGAGAAGTCTTCCTGTTGTATTTCTGTTTTCTAAAATAAGTCTCCCCTCACAGATGAGAATGCCCAGAAGCAGGCAGATGACCTCGGTGCCCAGTTTACAGACACGTTCATTCAGGAGCCTGAGCATGTGTCGCTTATTCTCTCTCTGTTGGAGGTACTGAACTGTTTCTGCACCAGTGGCAAGACACCTGTGTTATGACATTTGTCTAAACAGCTGCCTAATGTATTCATGTGTCATTATAGGAGTTTGACTTCCACGTGCGTTGGCCGGGGGTGAAGCTGTTGACTGCTCTCCTGAAGAATCAGTGTACCCAGGTGCAGGGCGTCATTCTGGTCAGCCCCATGGGTGAGTTTATCCTTTGCATATCACACCAGCAATACATTTTTTAATGCCCAGATTACTGAGGAGCTGTACCTTCAATTTTTATATTCCACATTTCTGCATGTCTCTTACTGAGGCCATCTGTCGCTTCAGGAAAGTTCTCACCAACATGTTTTATTTCACAGGTGTTTCCAGACTAATGGACCTTTTGGCAGACTCTAGAGAAGTAATTCGCAATGATGTGAGTACTTCTTTGATTCGGTACTAAACCACATATGAAAGATTCAGAAGTGTTGAATACAGGTTTCTAAACCTTAACAAAAATTGATGTAATGCCACAATAACCAGATAAATTTGAGATGCATGACGGCTTGTTTTCCATCTCCCAACAGGGATTACTGTTGCTTCAGCAGCTGACTAAAAGCAACGCTGCCATTCAGAAAATCGTGGCATTTGAAAACGCTTTTGAGCGCCTCTTGGATATAATTACAGAGGAAGGTAGCAGTGATGGAGGTAAGAATTGTGATTCGAATAAAAACAAAATCATGGTTCGTCTTGTGAGCTATATCCTGATCCATCCTCCTCCCTGTGTGCAGGTATCGTGGTGGAAGACTGTTTGCTGCTGCTGCTCAATCTGCTGAAGAACAACAGCTCCAACCAGAATTTCTTCAAGGAGGGCTCCTACATCCAGAGAATGAAGCCCTGGTTCGAGGTCGGTGACGATAACTCGGGCTGGTCTGCTCAGAAGGTCACCAACCTCCACCTAATGCTGCAGGTAAGGCAGAACAGAACATGTCAAACTGTTCCTTCAAATCTTTAATTATCAATTACACTAATCAGTGTCATAATTCTAATCCCAGCTGGTGCGAGTGATGGTGTCTCCAGTGAACTCTCCTGGAGCGACAGCCAGTTGTCAGAAGTCCATGTACCAGTGTGGCCTGCTGCAGCAGTTATGCACCATCCTCATGGCCACTGGTGTTCCTGCTGACATCCTCACTGAGGTAACCATCATAAGAATAATAAACCCAGTGCTGGTGTTCAGGCTTGGCTACCATTTAATAAAAAAAACACAGTTCAAGCTTGTGATCTGTCCTCTTTCTTTCAGACCATCAACACTGTATCAGAGGTCATCAGGGGCTCACAGGTCAACCAGGACTACTTTGCTTCTGTCAATGCTCCTTCAAACCCACCGAGGTAAGACGCAGCCAGTGACACAATATTATATCTCCCATATCTGTATGAAAATAAATCCAGCTCCTCGCCCAACGTTTCCTCTCTCGTCTCTTCACAGACCAGCGATCGTGGTCCTGCTCATGTCCATGGTGAATGAGAGACAACCGTTCGTACTTCGCTGTGCAGTCCTCTACTGTTTCCAGTGTTTCCTCTACAAAAACCAGAAAGGCCAGGGGGAGATAGTGGCGACACTGTTGCCTTCCACTATTGATGGTTAGTTATACTAAGATTACAACTATATTAGTATCCTCATCAATTGTGTTGTTATAATCTTCTAGAGCAAACACAGCAAACTTTTCCCACCTCTCAGAGGGGAAAACTTACTTATGTACTTGGCACCACTCAAAGTAATAGGTTACCAGTTCAGCAAAATACTTTCAGACTAATCTACATAATGTTATGCAGGGGGACATGACTAAATAAATGATATATATATATATTTACACTACATGTGAATGTATGATAAGTTTTTAAAACACAATTAGGTTACATATATAGATCGTCACTCTACAGTGTTGATGTGTTTGTCTTCCTGTCTAAACAGGCTTTGTAAACCACAATCAGAGATGAATGGAATGTTGTTTATTCTTACTAGCATCTTCAGCTATATGTATGTGCAACCATTTCATTACTGATGTACTTTCTTTTTTCACAGCCAACTCCATCTCAGCGGGTCAGCTGCTGTGCGGAGGCCTCTTCTCAGCAGACTCTCTGTCCAACTGGTGCGCAGCCGTGGCCTTGGCTCATGCATTGCAGGACAACCTCACCCAGAAGGAGCAGCTGCTCAGGGTTCAACTTGCCACTAGTCTGGGCAAACCCCCCGTCTCTCTGCTGCAGCAGTGCACCAACATCCTCTCCCAGGTAGGACAATAAAAATCATGCTGCAGGACTGAAGGAGGCGTTGATTGACTGATTATGTCTGGGTAGCATTGGTTTGTTGTAAAAACAAACTGAAGTGTCAACAACAGTGAACAGAACCATGTCACATTATTGTTTGCAGGGAGATAAGATCGTCCGGCGGGTGAGTAAAGAGAGTGTGTTTTGTGTCTGTGTGGTTTCAGTGTTGGGGCGGCACGTGTCCTGGTTATTTCGGCTTGGCATCTGTAGTAGGGGTCTTGATGGCCCATGTTTTTGGGATCCTGCTTCCCTTTAACTCTTCACTACCCCTTCTTTGTTCCTAACCTATGGCTATGACCCAGTTCTTCCTCATAGCGGTGGCAGTCCTCCATACAGATTTGGAAGTTCTAGTTGCTCTCACCGAGTTCACGAGTGGAGTGTGGGGAAGAACACAAGTGGACACCTGACCCGAGGGAGGGTGAAAGTAACAGGACACAGCAGCTGTTTTCTGGTGGTTTTTATATGAGCTGATTTCATCCTAGCACCTGCTCCGAGCTGCGATCTTGAACCATTTGCTCTCCTGCAAGACGTAAACTGTCTGTTCAGGAAGTTTGTGCTGCAGCAGGTTTGAGGCCTTGTCCCGTCCTCACTCTCGGATTTACTTGGACCTAAAAATATAGTTTAAACTCCCGAGGATGAATCAGTTTTTACTGTGGGTTCGTATGGTGTCTCATGAACTAGATGTTAAGACCCCAAACTGGCCCACATCCCAGAGGTGGAACCGTACCTACTTGATAGGGTCATGCACACTCTACATAAAGTTGTGTATCTTAGAAGAGGGTGTAGACTCAACTAAATTACAGGGTCAGGGTCAACTCTTCACGTTTGCATGTTGTAGAAGAGGAAAGTTATCTCTATTGTCTCTGCACTGAACTGCAGTTGGGGCATCAGCACTTCAGGGTCTGATCTTAGGTTTTGCAGAACCAGAGAAACCTTGTAGCATAACTTGTGTTTTGTGTTTCAATTACCAGAAATTACTGTTATGTAATGACTGCAATGTTTGAGCTTAAGGCAGAGGTACCTGAAAACTGTAGACCAAAGATCAATGATTAATTACATAGTGATAAAGATAATAACAGAGCTTTCAGCCTCATGGTGAGTAAGTGGTCAAACTGTTGGACAAAGTTAAACTGTGTCTGTCCAACATGCTGGCAAAGAAGGGAAGAAGTTTACCGTCATGTTGATGTTGGATTTTTCTTGTTGATCAGTGCAAGAGGCGCAGGAATCAGCAGATCAGTTGTGGGATGGAAGACAAACTGCAGCTTATGTGTTAGTGTATGTTTCACGTTAACTCAAGAATGACGCATTGTAGAAAGTTCATACTTTTCATCACAGAAACTAAATATGGAATAAAGCATCTTGCTGCATATATTTGCATATAATCCTTAACACTTAAAAGGTTCAGGATTAAGGGTTTAGTTACATTTAGTGGTCAGTACCCCTCACCCCTTCTGAACTACTGCTCTGGATGACACACTTGTATTGTGAGCATTACATGTGCATTGTCATGGAGATCATTGTGGGACTGTAGTTGAAAAATAATGTTGGACCAGTTCACTGCCCCCGCCCCCGACCGTGCCCTCCCGCCTGTACCAGCCTCCAGGTTGACAATAATGTGGTCAGTTAGCTTTGTGAGGTTAAAGTAATATTTCATATTTAGTTAATGTTGTGTCTACAGATGGCTTTCGCTTTGAAACTGATAGGGACCTATGTTTATTTGAATAGTACATGTGGTCATTTCCCTTTCTTTTTTTTCCTCTTCATTTTTGCATTGCGTCAAATTTGGAGACAAAATCTCAAAAGGTGATTTCGTAAGTTTCTGTAGTCTGGAATGCTGCTACAAGTTTTTGCGCTCACTGTCATCGCTCAGATCATCAGTTATTTCACCACAGAGCAGGTGTCTGCGCCTCTGACAGCATGTTGTGCATAAGGGGGGTTAATGCAGCAGCTTATGAACAGCTACAGTGAAGAGAAACAGATTCTACTCATCTCTGCACTGTGTTTAGATCTGTTCTGATTTTTTTTTACAATCATAATTAATTTTTTCTGCTGTTATTTGAGATGAATTGTTTCCTATAAACATGCACCGGAAGTTTGCTTTTCTAAAAAGAAAAGAAAGAATCCAGGTTGAGGTCTGTTGCAGATCTTAAACCACGTAAATGTTTCTCAAATCTGTTTTCATGGAAACGCATGGTCACCTTTATGTTTTTTATTACAGTTAATTTTTCATGATCAAAAAACACATTTAACAGCTTTTGCTTTGCATGTGCTGATAGCTAGAAACATTAGAATTTCAATTTGTGATTTCAGAAATGCTCTGATTACAAGTCATCAATTATTTGCAGAATTAGAATAGAAATATATGAACTTGAGTTAAAATAATATGTTTTAGTCATTAGAGACTGATTGATTTCCTGTTACAGAACATCACACACTAACCACACATTATTTCAGTATACTGATTGTATTAATTTTATTTTTGTTTTGTGAATAACTTATTAACCATTAATATTTGAAGTGATTGAAGTGCTTCTGATTAATACGGAGTGATTCACATTGTCAACTGTAGATTTGCTTTTACCTGCAACACGTCCAGATGGGAAAACTCTGCTTTTTAGAAATGTACTTTATTTTTAATTTAACACCAACTCATATTCTGGCACTTTTGACTTCTCCTTTTGCTGTTTGAAAGACAACAGCAGTAACTTTGTTGACGTGTCTTAATTATAACTTGCTCTTAAAGAAAAAGGAAGAAAACTGTTGCTTTATTCATAATCCAATTTGATTTAAGAGTCTATGACCAGGATTCAAATTCTATCAAATTGTGATATTGGTTTCTATTATGATTCTGGTTATAGTCATGTGAGGTTCACTAACTCCCATTTGTAACATTTGGTTCTTCATTGTCTAAACTCTAGAAAGTGTTTTAATATTTACACATTTAGTCTTTTGAGGACTCAGGTCAGTTTCTGTCATATCAGATGCATATGTTGACATTTCTTTTGTTTGTGTTGTCTACAGGGCAGTAAAGTACAGACCAGGGTCGGCCTCCTCATGCTGCTGTGTACGTGGATCAGCAACTGTCCGATCGCTGTCACACACTTTCTACACAATCAGGAAAATGTTCCCTTTGTATCCTTGAGGCAGCTCATAAGCCATCTGTCGTTTTCATTCATTACACAGCTGTCTGAAACCTTTGCTCATTAGTAACCTGGGACTTTTCATTTTCAGCTTTTTGGAAACTGAATCAAAGGAATCCAGTGCTATATAATCTTAAAATTCTGTCATTCAAAAATGAATCAAATGAATCCTTCACTTGATGCTCGTGCAGCTGACAGCTCAGATCTCAGAGAACCTGGGAGAGGATGAGCGGCTGGTCCAGGGTCTGTGTGCGCTTCTGCTCGGCATCTGCATCTATCACAACGACAACTCACTGGAGAACTACACCAAGTAAGTGTCTCTGCACAGTTTCACCCTGTGATGAATCAAAGAAATAGTATAATTAATCATTTATAATTAATAATTATATATTTGTTTTATAATGAGGATTATATATGTTTCGATTCATCCTAACATTTGAGAAAGAGGTTATTATCATATTCCTTATCTCTCATCACCACTGTGAGAGAGCCAGGTCCTGTTTAACACCCGCTCTGTCCTGCAGAGATAAGCTGAAGCAGCTGATTGAGAAGCGAATTGGAAAGGAAAACTTTGTAGAGAAACTCTGCTTCATCACCAAACATGAGCTGTACTCGCGGGCGGCTCAGAAGCCACAGCCCGTCTTCCCGTCTCCAGAGCAGATGCTGTTTGACCATGAGTTCACCAAGCTGGTCAAAGACCTGGAGGGTCAGTCAGACACTTTTTCTGTCTTCCAGCGAGGAATCTTTTATTATGACGGCTTCAAAGTTTCATGAGGATTTAAGATTGATTCACCCTCTACTCTGAACAGGTGTTATCACCAAAGCGGTTCACAAATCCAGTGAGGAGGAGAAAAAGGAAGAGGAGGTGAAGAAGACATTGGAGCAACATGACAACATCGTAACTCAGTACAAAGAGCTGATCAGAGAACAGGTAAATAGACTCTTTACTGTACACACCCGAGCTAAGTAGAACATCTATATTATTGATTTAACGTTATTTACATTTGACATCACGTTGACTGGTTTATTTTAACTGTGATCTTCAGGATGCTCAGATCCAGGAGCTCAAAGAGCAGGTGGAGTCCATGACGTCTCAGAACGAACAGATGCAGACTACAGTCACACAGCAGCTGTCCCAGATCCAGCAGCACAAAGACCAGTACAACATCCTCAAGCTTAAGTTAGGTGGGTTCACCACCAGAGCTCGTTGGTGTTGCTTTGTCCTGTAGAAAGGAAAAGGAGATAAGTAGCAGCCTGCGCCTTGTTGTTATAATTCTGGACCTTATACCAGTTACGATAACATTTTACTGCTCATGGAGAGATATGGGCCAACAGGAGATATGCAGTGACATCCCCAGATACTTATACAACAGAGGGCATGATCAGACAGATTACAAAGAAACAAATAATCTTATTCACCTTTACAAACATAAAGATGAAAACAGCGATTTGTAGTTTTAGAGGAGTTACACGTTTCAAACAACAGAAAGACTAAGTGATGAAGAAGGGTGTCTGTAGTAAACCTGATTGGAAATTTTCATTATCACTCTGTTTAAGATGAACAATTCACTCTAAAAACATTTTTAGATATTACGTCATGATGAACTCTGCTTCAAAGTAAGATTAAGGATTTACAGCTATCTGTAAACTCTTGTCTTTTATTAGATTTAGGACTGCGGCTCGTATAATTATAATTTATCTTTATGATGCCAGAAAATGGATGAAAACACTTCCCAGACCAAGGTCACTTCTTCTGCTTTCATTCTGAACATCACATTAGAATCCCAAGATCAAGTTACTGTCCTTTGACTCAGAAAATAATCAAATCATCTCATTTGAAAAGCTAAAAGTCAGGATTTTCTTTTAAAGTATCTAAAAAAGCATTTGATTATTCAAATCGTTTATTAATTATTTTCTGTCAAATACATCAGTTGACTTATCATTTAATATGAACATTCCATTACCACAGGAACATGAAGTGTAGGTGACGTAGTACCATGCACATGTATACGTACATAATGACAATCAACAGAGACGTCTCTTCAACAAGCAACTCACATTTCCTCTTCTTCTCATTTAGCTGGATATGTATGTATGTGTTTACATCTTCAGGTAAGGAGAACCAGAGTCAGGTGAACGGTCAGGGAGAAGGCTCTCAGGTGAACGGGCTGCAGACAGAGGAGCTGACGCAGCTCAGAGAGGAAGTGGAGGAGCTGCGCAAGCAACAAACACTTCTCCAGACACAACTCAGTGACAAAGACGCACTTATCAACAGCCTGGTGAGTAACAACTGTGTCACACGTGTTTGTATCTTCAAGCTGAGGCTGAAAAATGAATTGCTTGTAAATGTCACGGTGAGTTGATTCTCTGGTCTTACAATTGTATGAAGAGTTTTTCTCCGTCACAGTGAAAATGGTGTCATGTCTTTCCTGTTTGTACCTGCAGAAGTCAGAGGCAGCACAGACAGCAGAGGGTTCAGCAGGAGCAACAGAAAACACAGAACTACTCAAGGTGCCATTCATCATCATTATACACTTAAACCCAGTTTCACTGAAACATAAAATCAGTTTCTGATACAAATGCATAAAAAGCTAAAGAGCATAAAAATGAACCTGAGTTTTCTGTGTTAAGTGATGAGTCTGGATTATTTCCCTTGTGTCCAAAAGTCAGAATTATCATCAGAACTTATTGATTGAAGATCTGACAAAATGCAGTAATGTAACAAATAATTAAAGTTGTATTTTTGTCTCCCCTTTGTATTCCTACTGGTTTCCATTAAACACTTTTCCTGAAATAGTTATTAACATTGTTTTTCTGTGATATTTAAAATATCATAAAGTCTCTGGGGCGTTTGTGGGATTGATTCAAAACAAACTGCAGTGCCCTGTTCATCGTAATGTGGAGACACTTTGTGTTTTTAATAGTGTTTGGAGAAAAGTGGAGCTCTATGGTACAATTGAATACGAAGACAATACTTTGTTAGTAATGATCAAATCACTGTTGGCTTGTTCTTTTCATCTTTCTTTTTTGTGATAATGAATATTTATGTTTGTGTTTTGTGCTAATGTTCTTGTTTGTCGCAGGAGCTGGAGGCTTTGAGGAGTCAGCTTCAGTCCCAGTCGTCAGAAATCAACCAGCTGAAGACAGAGAGACAAGAACTTGTCAGAAGAGCAGAGGCTGGGGTAAAAGTGTGAATATAACAGCGTGTGCCAAATACATTACATTATAATAAAACAGATTGTGAATTAATGAGCCTTCGTGTGGCTTCTCTCAGTCCTCAAACGCGGTCCCCAGCAGCGACAGCTCCATAGACACAGCCAAGATGGCAGAACTAGAGAGCAGACTTGCAGCACAGACGACTGAAACAGAGAGACTCAAGGTTTGTATGATTTCTACGATACGCTGTGTCTGTGCTCTTCACACACGGCAAAAATTGTTGACCTTAATCTTTTATACAACAGCAGTTTGATGTCTTGAAATTATTTAATCAGACACTATATCAGACAACAAACCAGAGAAGTTATCAGCAGGCGTCATTCCAACTGTTGTTTCAGAGATGTTTTCAATTTCTTTCATTGTTTCTTTATTTCTTCCGTCACTCTTGTGTCCTCCATGTCTTGACCGCCCTCTCTCTTCTTCGTTGGTTCAGGAGGAGACAAAGAGCTTGACTGCGAGTCGAGCAGACCTCGAGCAGCAGTTGGCTTCTGCCACCAGCACGGTGGCCATCCTGCAGACGGAGAAAGCGAAGCAGCAAACGGACTTGCAGGAGTCCAAGAAGGAGCAGGACGACCTGCTGATGCTGCTGGCCGACCAGGACCAGAAGATCCACAGCCTCAAACAGAGACTCAAAGGCCTGGGAGAAACGGTAGAAAAACCAACAGTGTTATATTCTAAACAAATCAGGACATAGAGGAGTTCAAACGCTGAACGTCATGTTATCATCGCTCAGTGTGCAGGGCAGTAGAAAATGTTTTCCTGCACCAACTTGAACTGCTGGTCCACCAGAATACAACGGGGGGGCATAAAACATTCTGAAAAGAATTCTTCACATCGTTGGTTTGAGATGAAACGCCTCGTGTGTTGCTGTGAGCAACAGTAATTGCAGGCGACTTAAAGGTCCAGTTTAAGATTTAGATGAAAGGGAACTATTGAAATTTAATGTAGAATAATCCTCATGATGTTTTCACTAATTCATTTCATCTAAATTGTATGAATTGTAGTTTTCTTTACCCCAGAAAAAGCCCTTTATATTGAAATACTTTATATTGAAATACTTTATATTTAAATACTTTATATTTACATCGAGGGGACCCTCTCTACTGAGGCCGCCATGTTTTTTACATTAGTCCAGACTGAACAAACTAAACACCTTTTGAGTTTTTATGACAACTAAAGGCTACCACAGGTTCTTTTACATGTTTGGAAGGAGAGGGTGAGGTGAGGGGTGTTCAGCTGCAACATGCAACTTCAACACTGGATATCACAAAATTCTACACACTGAACCTTTAAGGTTAATTTAATAACGTTAGATTCGTTCACTGAAACAGACAGAAAGATTTTAGTCTTAGAACTTTTTATGGAAACACTTTGTGAGTTGGCAAGAAACTACAGGCGTCTTCATGTTGTCACTTTGGGGACAGAGACAAACAGCCTGAAACTGTTAGAATCGGAAATTTAGTCCATTAATTTCTGACTTAGTGGAAACTGGTGGAAACAGTCAATGTAGGTGTTAGTTGTCTTGGTAGATTCATCTTAATGGTCCGAGCTCCATCAGTGAACTGTGGTCGTAGTTTTTATCAGTAGAGATATCATGGGTGATTATGGGAAATAACTGCTCGGCTGTGTTTTGTCTGTTTGCTTTAGTTAGACTGTAATGCTTTTCTTGCAGGTGGAAGATGAAGACGACCTCGATGCCAGGGACCAAACAGACGACGATGATGAGGAGGATGAAGAGGAGGATTAAAGAAAAACACTGAAAAATGGAAAAGATGGAAATTTATTTGCCAGAAGGCAAGAAAAAGACTTAACGTGAGAAACTCAAGAATAGGACTAATATATTGAAGGAGTTTCTTTTTCCAGCTGCCATGCTATCTTCATTTTTCTTCACTCCCTCGTCACATCACATATTTGTTAGTTATTTGTTTTGTCCAAGATAAGGCTCCAGTTTTCAGTGACAGCTAACAGATGTCAGTGCATTCATCTCTGCTACTCTCTCCATCGGTTTGTGATGGATTTTACCAGTCGTGTTTATTGTAACGTTTATAGTTTGTGATCACACACAAAATAAAACTCTAGGTTCATTTCATGGCACGGAGTTATCAAGAGTCATCTGGAACATTTAGAGAGGACGGATTAAATGTAGCAAGTATGAACAGATTTGATATAATTCTTATTCTATCATAGAGATGCTGGAGAGGCTCTCAGCACCGGTGTTTTCCCCATCTCGCTCTCCTGCTCTCACCAGACACACGATGCACTAGAACCACCTGCAACATGTCACTGTGCTGCACCTTGAATTGATCTGCCTTCATACCCGAGTCAGTGCGAGTTTGGTGTTGTACAGTATTTCAAGACTCAGAGTTGACGACACGACCGGACTGCTCGGCAATATGCTGCAAAACACTGAGAGAGAAGATGTAAAGACAAAAAATGATATTTTTGCAACTTTTTTGTCCAGTACTGGCATCCAGCTTCTGTATGATATCGTGTAACTTATCAATTTATGAGCCACATGGAAATAAATAATCTAAGGGTCTGTTTGCCTGTATGGAGAAATGATTGTAGATATATTAAATTTTACTAAATCCACAATCACACTTGGGCATTTGTCTTACTGAGGATTATTTTTGTCTGGATAACTTTTTACCCATGTTTCGTGTCCTCGCTGCGTCAGATTTGTTCGGCGCATTTAGGACATTGAGATTCAAAGATCAAGATACAAAGATTATAAACATGCTTCAATTGAAAAATGATTTTCATTTTTTACCGACCACTCTAAACTCCCTCACATTCAATTCTTCTACACACGGCTCTATTATTATCACACACAAGTCGTTGGCACAACTGTCGGGGGAAGTTTGGGGTTCTGTATCTTTCCCAAAGACACTTTGGAATGTAGACTACAGGAGCCAGGGATTAAACTACTGACCCTCTGGTTAGTGGATGATCCTCTCTGCCTCCTGAGCCACAGCCTCCCTGAAGCCTGAGATACACGAGGACAGGTGTCCTGTCCAGTATGCTGTCATCACTGTCCACAAGGTAAACCAACAATTTCTTCTCTGTTCACAAATCTAATGGCCTCTGGAATAAAAGAGCTCTCACTTCTATTTGACATGGAGGCGCATCCTCTTAAAGTATTAATGGAGAACATGTGAGGGCTCGTTGATACTTTGGATCTATGGATGTGTGAATATTACTTCAGGATTAAATCGTTGGTTTACCAGGATTTTCAGGGCTTTGTTAGAAAAATCATTTTCAAGTGAAAGCACAAAGTTTTCTAGGACACTGATGTCACAGAACCAAGGAGACGGACGTCTTCTGTTTGCATAACTCCTGTTTCAACAAGTGATCTTTCTGAAAGGACGTAAAACTTCTGGCCCCGTTCACACTTAGCTTTGGTTTTAATTATACATCTTGTGGCGTAAAGTTCTGCCCAGCTGAGACGAACCTTCCTGAATACATGAATGATGATTTTCATTTATTATTCAAAGGGTTGATATCTGAAGCAAATCTGACAAGTTAAGGACTTGAGGTCATTAACAGGGTGTGGAGGATTTCCAAAAAGGAAATGGTAAATATACACATACAGTCCAGGTAACATGTTCTCTGTTGTAAACGCAGCATCTACAGATTATATTCATCGATCATATTCGTTTGAAAGTTGCAGTTGTTTTACCTTTAAGACATATTTTAGTCTTTTGGAGCGTCAGATGGTTTAGTAGGTTTTCCATAAATTCCCCTACGATGAAGGAAAAGCTAAAAGGAAAGTACAGTACTCACATTAGGAAATATTTTTTCTTTATTTAACTAAAATAAATGGACACAAATCTGTTCGGTCTCTGGATTTAATTGGATTTCAAACTAATACAACCTCCTGATCTGCTGATGAAGACCATGGAACAGTGGCAGAACTCTGAACAAGTAAAGAAATAGAATTTAAACATATTTTTGTCGACTAACATCCAAATTGCTCATTTGTACTTTTCTATTTCTTGTACAATTGCTTACACATGTTTCTTACTTTGAAATAGTCGATGTTCACTTGACCTAAAGCACAGCAGTTCATCTCACATCTAAAATGCACTGATGCAACTGAAACACTTCTGCTACCACGACAGAGAGAAGAGTCTGTGAACGCACTGATCAGTAACTGAACCTGACTCGTGAAGGAAACATCAGTGTGCTCATTTCTTCATTGTCTCAGTTCATTTCTATGATGAACCTCTGAGTGGATTTTGTGAATCTCCTTGTAATGCCTGAGTTTCAACACCGGGAGGCAACAGACTCAAAGATGTCTGGGGAACATCATAACATGACATGGATGCAGAAGTTGGATGTTCTGAGAGGAAGCTTGTTTTATTGTTGTTGAGAAGATTCATAGAAACTAAGGGCGTCACTTCTGTCGCTGTTAAACTCCAGGAGAACGTTGTCGTGCAGTGTTTCTACCTGATGAGCTGAAAACACGAAATATTACTTATGTATTAATCTACACACACACCTAACGCTGTATGGTATCTATTAAAAGTACGATGATATAAATTGTACAGTGAGTATAACTTCTACACTGTACTGACATTTCACCAGGCCCCTAAACTAAAACTCATATGTGACGCTCTACTGACGCTTCCTCCTCCTTTTTCTGCTCTACATTGTGTAATTTGTACTTTATTGCCTGTTCATATATGTATTTATATGTGTGTAAAATGTCATCTACCATTAGGTTGTCCTACATTTCAAATTTGACTTGAATAAAAATGATTATGCTCAAATTGACATTAGATAAAAGTACATTATTATTTGAGCTGTTTGAGGTGAAGCTGTTCTTTACATGTACAGTTTATAACAATGGATCTTAGTTTAAGTGTATAATATATAGCCTCAGTAATCTTTTTTACCCTAAGGTGATTTGTTCTCATACGACTACATTTGGAATGTTTTACGTTCTGGATGTTTTAGTTTAACCTGCCATCATGTTAAACACTTTGCTGCATTTTATGCATGACTTGTGTGATAAAAAATAAAGTATATTATCAGCATGATTATTGAAGTTATAAAAAGCAGAAATATATGTAGAGAAGTTTACAGTTCAGTGTTCTCCTCTGAAATGTGTATAAATGTACCATCAAAACAAAAAAGGTTTTCAGATAAAATACTGGTTAAATGGTTAAAGTATATATTTTTAACTCTGTTCTTTTTAATTTTATGAGTAATATAATATTATGTAAACTTAAACTTTTACATTACTTGTTTTATAAGTATAATTTAATTATTAATTTAATTATTTGTTGTTTAATTAAGTGTGGAGTCACTGTCCTCTGGATCCCAGAACTTTTTAATTTAAAGGTGTGTTGTATTACTATCATCTCTCTTTAATTATACAATTATACTTATCTTTAATTGGAAGGTATATCATCATTATTATCATTATTATTATTATTATTATTATGATCTGCTCTGAAATCATCCAGTATGTTTAAAACCAACCTGTTCTGCCTCGCCCCTCCTCCCTCCCTCCCTCCTCCTCCCTCCCTCGTCGCATCCTGTGCTCTCTCATCCTCCTCCTCTTCATCCTCCTCTTCCTCCTCCTGCTCCTCCTGCTCTATCCCTGGTGGCTGCGGTGATCAGGAGACACATCCTCCCCCTCTCACTTCTTCTCCATCTTTATTTATGTTTGTACTTTTCCGGGACTGTCAAGGTCACAGGCCGGGCATCGTGACTTTTAAATGAGCACCATGCAGCCGCAGCCACCGGTGTTATAACGCGACTCGTCCCGGCTCCGGCAGCTCCTCCACCGGCTGCTCCAGCTCCAGCGCCGCTGCACAGACTCCTCTTCAGGGAAAACTACCACCACCTGCCGGGGCGTCTGCTCCATATGACCGTCTCAAAGGTGAGTCCCCTTCATCCGCTCCCTCGCTGTGTGTAGCCGGTTCTCTTTAGTCACTTTGCAGCCTCGGTTTATTTCCCCGCCGCTGCTCGATCACCGGAACCTCCCGGTGAGAGTTTGATTTCAGCCTGAGCTCCGAGCAGCGTGGCCCCGGGCTGCTGCTCTGCCATGCGGCTGCAGAGCGTCCTCTGTCCGGGGAGAGGAAGAACACCCCCCAGTGTGTGTGTGCGCGTGCGTGCGTGTGTGTGCATTTTAAGGTGAGACATGTTGTAAGGTAAGGTTTTGTTTAGGTTTAAGTTAAGGTTGGTCTAATGTTAAGGTTCTGGTTAAAGTTAGATTAAAGTTAAACTGTACTTTAAGATAAAGGCTAAAGTTAGGTTTATGTTAAGGGTTAGGGTTTAGGTTAGGTTTAGGTCGGATTAAGGTTAGGCTAAAAATATGTTTAGGTGAATTTAGGTTTTGGTTTAAGTTAAGGTTGGGTCAAGGTTTAGGTTAAGGTTAGTTTAAGCCTCTAGACATCTGTGGGTTAAGGTTAGATTTAGATCAGGAAATCAATGTAAAGCAATATAAGGTGTGTGTCAGTGTTGGGGTTGAAATAATAAATTGATCAGATTATTTGTAGAGTGACAGAAACAAAATTCCCATAAATACCGATGGCTGATAAATTGTTTAGGTCGTAAATTAAGCATAAACTCCATCAATGAGCAGATTCAAGCTTTTCGGTGGTGACAGGTTCACTGCTTGACATGTGTGTAAAACAAATATCATATATCATTGATAACAAAGCAACAGTTTCTCCAAATAGATCCAGTGTACGTGTTGTTAATGTCATCCTCATGTCTGGAAACACATAATTAGATTGAAGTGAATTGTATTATTGTTGCTCGGCGGGTGGCTGTGTTCTGTCCGGACACAAACTCAGCAGATGGTTTGGATCCATTGTTTTTGGACGGACGTAAACAAACGTAAGACAAAAGAAGAAGCAGTTTGAGAGCTCTGTGTTTAATGACCTGAGTCTAATGCTCACCACATGTGGAGCAGTGGGAGAAATATAGTGCCAGTCAGCTCCTCTAGTGTGGCACATGCACATCACCTCTACAGTGGCAGCTTCAGGCCGTGCACTTTGTTTAGGCAGTTTAACACGGGCCTTGTTTATAGATCTGAAGTGGTATCATATTATGATAATGTGACTATAGTGACTCATGGTTTCACTAAAGTCTGCTGACCAAATTACAATTGGAACAAAGTTAGATTTTAAAGACTTCGTTCGTATGAATCAAACAACAATTTGATTATTTCACACATGCTACATTTAACCATCAGATAAAAATCTTTATAAAATGTATTAATTTAAACCACATTTCTCAACATCAGTTTAACATTAGCTCAGACTAAGCAGCAAATTTTAGACTTGAAGTTTTATTCCATTTATTTTATGGGGCATTAACACAATAATCACATGTATAAACAGTTCTTTCCATTTATGCTTTTTGTAATTCTAATTACAGAAAATGTTTAATTCAGAGGTCAAGTGCAGGCGATAATAGATTCTATACAAAATATTTTTGACAGTGTTCATGAAGTGAGAGCATTGAATCATGTCTCATGTCTGTGGAGCCAGGAGACGATATGGTTGATTGGTTTTCTCTTTTTATAAAGTAAAAACAAACACAAGCACCTGTAAAGTTAAACATGTTGGCACTTGGGTCTTTTCAACATTTCTATCTGTGTACGTATTAGAAACAAGATGCAGTGTGTTGCTGAAAGACAGTTTAAGAAAGGAAAATGTAGCTTATAGACATATAGCTAGTCTCAATTCTCTAATTCTCATTTCTGTTTGTGTTTAGTTGTCCAATGACGTGAACACTCATGAGTTGCAAACATGATATTCTTTCTCTTTAACTTGGAAATAAGCTGAATAATAATTGTTGCCAGTCAGATTTACCTTTAGCCTCAGTGTATCCTCAAGTTCCATCTGTATCGTTGATCACAAGGCCAAAACAATTGATGGTGCTAAGGTGCACAATGGAGGTTTGTCCACTGGTGGCCGCTAACACCTGCTAACACCTGCTAACACCTGCTAACACCTACTGGTAGTTGGTAACTTACATTGTGCAGAAGACCTTCAAATGTACGAGGGATCGTCACCATCTTGTCCTATATTTGAAAAAATGCTTCAGAAACTTTTATTCCTTCTTAACGTGTCCTGTCCACTTCTTCACCTCTGCTCTTTTATCAGCTCACAGGAGATAAACACTGAGGACAAAGCTGCACTTTGGCTTCTGCTGTGGTTTAATGCAAATTTCTATTCCAGCCCGTAACAAGAACAAGTCTGTCGCTGGTGATCTGCGTGCTTTCATGCCCTCTCCCATCGCCAGCTTCTCATTCACAAACCTGAAGAGTTTCTCAGACTGTACGAGGCAGTAATGTGCTCAGAGTTTAAGAACCTGTGTGGCAGCGCCAGTCACGGTGGTGTTGGTGTTGTGTGCGGTGTGAAGGTGTCATGCCAGCGCTAGATCAGTCTAAGTAGGCCTGTCATCAACCTAATGGGCAAACCCCTGCCAAAATGAGCATTAGACTAATGAGTGTGCTACGCAGCTTCAGTTGTGGGAAAACTCCCGACCAAGAAGAAACTTCACCCCTTGTAACTGGATTTTAACGAGAGAGAAAGAAAGAACGCGTCTTGACGTTATCAGAAAGTTTTTAATGAGGAGTTTGAGGTATTTGAAGACACTGTACACTCTCTTCTGTTTAACTCTACTGTGTGTCTCTGGAAATCTGTTGTGAGCTTTCATGTCGGGCCATAAAGCGCTAACCTGCTGTATCTCTGGCATGTTATCACACAGACTGTTCACACATACCTGAGATTCTCCTGCTCTCTCCAACCTATGACCTGTGCAGTTTGCTAACAAGACGCTCAGTTCTTCAGAATCTCAGAAGCACAGAGACTCGTTTATGAAATGTGTCAGTTCAGCTCAATTCAGGTCTGTAAGGTAATACACACATTTGCAGTAAGTCTGTAAGCCTGATGTAATAACTGCTGTGAATTGAAGGCGTGTTTTTGAACTAATATCTTTGAACCTGTTCAGCAGAGTTTTCATGGGGCAATATGCTGCTGTTGTGTAATACAGTGATTTGAAAATAACAGGAGCTGTATCCTGTGTTCTTGACAAACATGATGCCTTGATTACCTCAGAACCCAATATTATACTTTAATACTTTTAACTGCCAGTGGAGTGAATCGTGAAATGAACGGTAGCAAATCTCAAAATGTCTTTCTTTTCTTTGTTGCAGTTCTTTAAGAAAAAGTAATTGGTCTTCAATATCTATCAGCTCCAACACGATCCTCTTAGTAACACTTGCCATTGGTCTGAAGAGACGCCAGAAAATTTGTTAATAAGCGGATCAGAAACCGGACAACACTTTTCGGCGCGTAACACACCTACGCACAAACTGTGAATGCTCGGCTATGTGCGTATCTAAGATGTAGCTTCCACGCTAAAGCATCAATTGGGTTTTAAAGACATAATTTTACAGTTTTATAACCCGAATGGAGGGATAGACCAAACAGAGGAGATACTCTGTGGAATATTAGAGAATGATTTGCTGTCTTGTATGGTGTTTGTGTGTTTTCACTGAAAATAAAATGACGAGATAAGAAAAAGACACAGGTAGCGTGCTGCTCTCCTCTGCAGGGTTCAGCTGCAGAATGTGTCGACTTCGTGGTGTTTCTGTGCATCTTCACCTGTGTTACTCCACAGCGAGGTGAGGAAACCAATAAAAGGTGGCGAGTCATTCTGTGTCCAGGTCAGAATGTTGAGGCCGGTCTATGTATGTGAGTGTGGAGATATGCTGCCTGATCATACCTGTAGCTTTATAAATCATGTACATGTTTAAATTACAAAAGTTTTCATGTTCGATGAATGTGTTGATTATTTTTAGCCAAACATACGTGACTCAGCAGATGGTGGGGCCACTTTGTTTTAGAATTAAATACTCTTAACAGCAAACATTCATGGTTCCAGAGGATGAACATGACTTTGTTGGTTGTTGGCATTTCTGCCGCCACCAGGAGGACAACGTTGTTGATTTGTACTTAAACATATCTGAGTTGGTAGTTTTGTCATGAGACTTATATTGAAGGTCTCCAGAGGATGAACTGTAAGAACTTGGGTGATTCAGTTTTTCAGTAGTGCCATCCGATAATTGAATGCTAATATGACCTGCAAAAATATCAATGCTAACTTGCCAGCATTTGCTATTTACCAATATGTTGTGCTAACTGCCATATATTCGCATTCTATCATGCTAATCTAGCCAAATCTGCTAAACATCTGCATGTTAGCATTGTCACAATGAGCGTGTTGAGCATGCTAACCTGTAGCTTCAAGTAACACTGTGCCCAAGAACAGCTTCACAGAGCTCCGAGCATTGCTGCACGCTTTTAGTCTTGTTTTTAAATTATTCATTTGGACTATAAAAGTTCACAAAATTGTTCTCGAGATAACCCAAGATACAATCTCCACTTTCCTGCTGACATCTACAATAACATGAAACGGTGAAAGATAGAAAATCCTCACATTCGAGCTTCTGGGATTCACTGAATGTTTCAGCTAAATTCACGTGTGCAGGTCGTGTCCTCAAGCAGCAACTGAAACTCTTGATTCACTGATTTGGCAACAAGTCAGAAACAGCCTGGAGGTCAATGAGATCATCTCACTTGTTGCTTTACAAAGCAGACATTGTGCCTGGAAGGTGATGTGGTGGTGGAGAACCTGATGTTTCCACTAAATGATGCCTCATACATGATTATAGCTCCAGAACAAAGCCCCCGGGGTTCTTCAGCCTCTGACTCCTCCACCGCTGCCCCTGTGGTTCACTCTTCACTGACGCTAATGAAGTCCTTCCTCCACGCACAGCAGGACAGAGGGTTGTGTCCCCCGTCACGTTTAACCCCACAGTTCAATTACACTGATACTGACACTTCCATGGCTCTTTACTAGAAGACACGATGTTTTCTTTACACAAATTTGTGGAAAATACATATGTTGTCATGCATTTATATTCTAATATCCTCTGAGAAATATAATGTGTTTTTTTAAGAAGTTATTGAGTTGAAAATATATTTATTGGAGGGATTTAAAGGCAAAACTGTCACAATACTGGTCATCACCAGCAGTTCTTCTAATCCAGATGAAGTGAAATGAAGGTTCTTTTTGTGTTGGATGGATTTGAGCTTTTTTTTTTAAGAGCTACTCTAACGCAGATGTTTTGATCTGGATTGATTTCTTGATTTTTTTCAGCCCTGTTTTTTCATAGTCATAGTCTCTTGAATATGCATTTTTGATCTCCAGTCAATTGTGCACATTGTAGATGTGTAATAGATCAACATTCAGTATTGAACAACTACACTGCACAATTTTTGTGATTTATCATTTGATGCTTGATGCTCCCAGGCCCAGCTCCTGAACTGATTCAAATCTGTCATATTGAAGTGCTCAGGCTTTAGGAAGCAATCTGCTGGTGCTTGTTAAGGACGATTACTGTACTCGTCCTGACAATGGTTTGGAAATCCCTAAAATGCTCTTATGTAACCGGAGAGCCTGCATGTGACCGCAGAACCTCTCACTGTTATTGTCACACACCGAGGGCCTACAGACCACCAGCTTCCCTTAACAAACCAGCTGCTGCTGCTTCTTGTCACTGCAGGGAAGGCTCATTTACACAGCGAGGCATAATGCCTTTTTAAACAATAGCTAAGAAAGACCTGTTTGTGTTTCCAGTCTTTGTGCCTCTTCTCGTCAGGTCGGCTGTGGCAGGTTGTCCTGCACGTTTCTGACCTGACAGCTGTCGGACTGTTTGAGGATTATCTGCTGCTGCTCCCACGTGGGGCGCACAGGGAGAGGATTACATAAAAAAAAACAGAGAGAGTGGATCTGTGCAATGTCGTGCTCTTGTAGTTTTTCAGTCTGCAGGGAGGTGACACTGTGAAGGGTCAGAGGAAAGATCCATGTTGCATTAGAAACTGTCCTAAGATCTTACACTGTTGGTTTACTTTTAATCTTGTCACCCCAGTTTCTGCCTCTCACATTAACAACAGACCTAAGGCTCCATTTCTGAAAAACTGGAGCATAATTTTTATAAACGACAAGTTTTGTTCCTTGACCTTCAAGGTTTTTCAAACATCACCAGGCTGAATCACTGTCAAAGAGCTTTTACATTATGAATGTAACTGTTTATCTCTCTTATGGCATGAGCATCTATAGAGTCAGGCCTATGTTAATGGAAGTGTGCTTTTAGCGTGTGCTGCTGTTGTTCCAGAGTCAGAGGGTCTTCATCGGGAGGCAGATGGGTCAGCAGAGTCTGATTTATTATTCATGAAGAGAAGTACATGTTCTCCTCCACTGATGTGTGTTGTGATCGTATTGATCCCAGCCTTCTAATGACCATGAAAAGTGATGTCAGAGCAAATGTACGCTCACTCTCTGACAAGGCAAGTGGCAAGTACATACATTTGTTAATTAGATTTGACAAGTATTTCCTTTCAAATGCTGCTGGATGGATTTATTTGTTGTGAGCACTTAAAGTAGTTCATGCAGGATCCTCAGTAACATTCATAGTTTAGAACAGCTCATGCTATTTTTGTTGTATATTTGTGCTCAATAAAAGTTTGTTTTGTTGTATAATTTTGGCAACACCAGCGGAATGGCTTTTGGGATGAGTTAGTCCACCAGTTCACAGCTACTATCAATGAGATTTTAGATATGTATGGTTCATAGATCATTTACTGATGACTGTCTGACATTTCCTCTAGCGCCACAATGAGGGTATTTAGTACAGTGCATATACTGTACGTAAAGATCGATGGTCCCCAAAAGTGAAGCCAAAGCATTTCCATCGCCCCCTGGTGGCTGGCTGCTGCATAGATCATAAACACCGACTCCTCCAAGGTAGCAGATTGGGACATGGGACTTGTGATTCGTTTAGCACTTGTATCAGCGAGATCTCCATAACACGGGTCATTTTCTGTGCAGACTCTGGGTCCAACATCAAAAAATGGCAGCAACCGTAACCAGGATTTTTTGGCTACATTTTTGTACAATGGGAAGAAGTGGACATGCATCGTCCATCGTTATTTACAGTTGATGGTTTAGAATTATTATTATTATTGTTATTGAAATATGCAAAACAGCCTCAGCTGTACTTTGTGTTTCGTGCTAATTAGCAGATGCTAGCATGTTAAAACGACGAACTGCAGTGAATAGATAGACTTCTCACTGTAATCTCAGCTTCCTCGTGCGAGATGTCGCAGACAAACACTTGCATTAGCTCGTCCAAACTGCACGTTCTGTGTGTTGACTATCATAAGAGTTTAATGCGGTTAGCTAATGGGCGTAATCTGATTAGTGTTGACCTCCCTCTGCCTGAGAACATGGGTGTGCACTGCAGCAGCACGGCCATCCATGTATTGTTCAGAGGGAGAGGCTGAGCCTATATATAAAGTCAAACTAATACCCTTGAGTCACAGAAAGTGAAACTCACCTTGACTACAGTTACTATGGTTAGAACGGATGGATGGCCTTTAGCTGCTGAGGCTAAACAGCGTACACGGTATTAATTGAAATAAGGATCCTGTGACTACTTCTGCTCTGCACTGAGGAACAAGCTCATGGCTTTGCTGAATAATTGATCATCAGCCATGTTGTCATTTATTATGTACGGTATATTTTACACCAATGGTAAATGCAGCAACAAAAGTTGTCTCGTTTGCATATTAATTCCTCAGGCAGCGCGTCCTGAGCTAATTTTAGAACATCAAACCTAATTTTATGCTGTTGCCCGTTTTTCCCTCCTCTGTTTTCCCTTTGATTCTGAATATTTTTAACTGTGCCTGGAGCTTTTTCTGGCCACTGGCTGTCTGCAGAGAAGCCTCCATTTGTTGTAATTAATGCACAAGCTCTCTTGAGCTAATGACCTGAGACTCTGGGTACGACGAGACATGATCCATAACTATAATTACCCATTAAGATGAAAGATATCTATATATACAGATGGTAGTTTTTAGATGGAGCTTGGCTATGAAGAGGCGAGGCTCATTTGATGTCAAATTACACTGTCCTGTCTCCATATCAGTTGTACTTTTACGAATCTGCCTTTTCTCAAATATTGTGTCATCAAACAATTCTGTTATTTTAGCTCAACTAAAGGGAAACACGACATACTGCTAAGAGCCTGAGGTCGAAGTGCTGTGATGTGATTGTTATGTGTTCTGTACCATGAAACCTCCATCCAGCATCTCCGAGTCTGGACCCTCTTACTGTAAGTCAATAAAGGCATTGATTTGGTTTCCAGCTCGTCAGACTCAGACAATGCTTTCAGAGTTGCTGGATGCCGGAAATTCATGTGTATAAGTGATGTCAGATAGATTACATTCTTTGTGTCTCAAATCATCATAGTTAAAAACTGAAGAGGTGCAGATAAACTGATCACTTTTTAACAGATCTTCACTTGCACATCAGTCTTTATCTGTGAAAGGTATTTTTCTGCAGAGCCTCTCTGATGTGAATCCAGATATAATTGGCCACACAGACCATGACTCGCTGCCAAAGTTGATGTAAGTAGGTAAGTAGGCTGTGATATCACTGAACAGGAATTATTTCAAACAGCTGCATGGTGCAGATTTTGAGTCAGAGATGAAAGAATGAGCAGCTCTGCTCAGATGAGCTAACATGTGACTCGTGGCATTTAAGGCAACCGGAGGTGAGATCACAATCACACTATGCTCTTTTTTCCAAGCATATGATGAAATGTGACTCTTTGTTTAACATCGACACATTTTAAGAATGACTATTTAACGTCTTATCTGTAGACGGTAAATAAAGACGGACGATGCGTCTCCACTTCCTCACACTATCCATATATTCTGGATGCAAGTGCTGCCATCTTGTGATTAAAATGAATGGAGTCGCAGTATAGCTAGGTACCGCCAATACACACTCATCCGATCGCGAGGCAGTCTCAGCTGTCAATCACAACATTTCATCTTGTTTTCAAAGCATTAAATAACTGAATAAAACCAAACTAACTGGAAAATGAACACTTGCATCAGTATGAGTAGAACTACTTATAATGAAAGAAATCTTCTTTGAAAAAAATGTATTTCATTGATTGACCTTTCGGTTTGCAGTATGTCCCATCAACTAATATGGAGGGGGCAGGTTCTGTCAGGTCGTCCATTTTTATATACACATACATATCTATGGTCTTATCATATACTTTGCTCCCCTTGTCACTTCCTGTCTCTTGATCACCATCACATCTGTCTTTGATCCTGAATGGATCACAGACCCGTCCATCTTCACATTTAACCCGACTATCTAAAAATGCTCTGAGTGAAAGAATCTCATTTGTAAGTTGAAGACGCTCGTGTTCGTCAGATTTAGGCGAGTGCAGGCAAAGATCTAAACACCAGTGATTGTGTTAGCGTACTTAGTCACACCTTGGCCTGTTGAGACACATGAGCAGATCATGATCTCATTTGAAACTCCACTGTTCATACTGTCTTCATTTTCTGAGTGTGCTCAGTTGAAGTTCTTTAATTTTATACTTCAGTATTAACATACAGAATGTATTGGAATATAGTCCTTTCTAGTGTATATAGTTCAAGAGGTAGGATACATATTTCTGGCTACTTTAGACGAAGGTTAAGTAAATTCAATCTTCTACCATCTCCTTCCCTCTAAACTGACAAAGGGCACTTTCTATCCAGACTTTCTACTGAAGTCCAAACCAAAATAAAAGAAAGGTGCCTCAGACCAATGGACCAGAGTTAACTCAGGGCAAAAGCGATGGTCTTGGTCTGGATCAAACTGAGCCATGGATCATATCGTTTGCATTGTGAAATAGTTTTTTGGATGGTTTAAACTTTTATACCAATTGCTATAAGATGAAAAATCATTTAACAATTGAAAACTTTAATTTTATTGAAATAACAATCTCAAGAGAGAGAGTAATAAAAACATAAATGCTTTTATTACACATATGATTCTACCATGTAGAAGTGTCTACCCAAAATTGATTAATTCACATATGCTGCAAATAGAGTATGAGTAGAACAGTGTTGTAATATTTTCTCTGACTGGCCTGTGTAACGACTTGTAGAATCTCTATCTCTCCTGTGAGCTCGGGCGGGTGTGGCTCGTCATTTGCACAGTAAAGCAACATGCAAATCTCTAATAACTTAAAAAAGCTTGACCTTGTCCTCTCGTGCACAGCGCTGCTCAGGAATCCTTAATACCAAGAAATGCAGTAGGGTTTCATTTCAAGGAACCTGCTGCTCTAACCCGTCTTTTATACGTGTGTGCCTTCAGGAGGACTCGTGAAAATTAAGCTGTTTTTAATGGAGAGTTCTGTTTACACTGGACTTCAGTAGCTCCCGATGTCGTATTCAGAAAAATGACTGCACCTGCTCAGTGAAGTCTACTCGAATGTGGCTGCACTATTTGTTCAGTTGAATATCACTTGTTCTGTTAAAGTACAAAAAGCCCAAAGCTCACTACACTGGATGGCACTTGACACTGAAACCAGGTGCTTTATAGTCACAACACAGTCAGACGACTAATCAGCAATGACAAAGTGAGGAAGGGAAGGTCGCTGTGGCTCTGTGGTGTCAAAGGCTTCGGCCTATTTTCTCACAGCAGCCAGCTATTACACTGCGGCTGTGTAATCTGTGATGAGAGAGCACGCCTCTGGTTTGAGCTCTTTGGAAAGAGTCAGGGACTTTTAAGTCTCATGCCCTGTCCTTATTGATAATTACTACAAGTCAGACACACACTGGCTCCAAAACACCAAGGTCCAATCCAGAGCCGCGAGCCGAGTGCAAGAAAATACAGAGTGAGACGACAAGCGGAGCCTCGGCTGCCGACAAGTAGCATAAATCAGCACTGTCTGTCTGCTGTGATAGGAGGCGGATCCGTACAGAATGACACTGGCCAATCACTCCACCGTCTGTCTGCTCTCTGCTTCAGCACACTGACACTGGCTGGAACATAAAATTTAAAAATCTGCTTGTGTCTTCCATGTTTGTTTAGTTCTCAGGTTTCCAAGTATTTGAATTTCAGTTGCCGCACAATCATTCACTTCCTTTTTGCTCAACAGCAGGCTCCAGTTTTTAGAATGTGAGTTTGAATGGTTGTTGCTGTTGATGATCAGCTTTAGCTACATTGGTGTTGAGGGCTCACGCTGATCAGAAAGGATCCCAGCAGAGTGGCTGAGGTAAACTCCTGACTCTGACGAGCCATGTATTTACCAGTTTGTGTGCCCAGTCTCTTATCTCACTGACAGTGTGCGACCGTTGGACTTTGTTGTGTATTTGGGGGACATGTGTTTTTCACTCATGGTGTGTGCATCCTCCTTTAAACTCATTTTCTCTATCTACATTTCTGAGCTCACTGGTGCTTGACTTCTATTATTTGTGCCACTTTTTATACCCTATAATTCAAATATATAAATCATTGTAAGAAAAGTTCATTTAGCATAATGATAATTTTTTTGGGGATTAAGTTTCTGCACTTTGAGGCTGTGTTTTACTCTGGTCAAAATAAAATAAAATTGAACCACACAGTCAGTTATTTTAGTACTTTTTAATTTAAAAATATGTCTTTGTCTAAATTAAATGTTGAATGATAAAATGCAAAATAGTTGATACTATGGAAAAATTAAAATTTTACATTGAAGTATTGATACCTTTGTTAAACCCACACAGAATCCAACTATTAGACTTTAAACTTGCAAGAAAACAATGTGGACAAATTAAAGAAGGGCAAAGGTGGCATTAAACTCATCATTAAATAATCTAACACAAGATGAATAAAAAGTTCATCTTTAAACTCCACACCTCACACCTTACTGAGATGTCATTGCATTACACAAATAATCCTGATCTGAACAAACAACGTGCAGTCATGCACGTTTGTGAGATAATGATTGATCAGCCCCTCTGCTCCACCCGTCTGACCCATAGACAACGCCGGCTGTCAGCGACCATCCATCGACCCATTAGCCTAGCCTCCAGTGCTAATGTGTCATTACATAATGTTTGAGCTTGACTTGGAGCGATTAGCACCGCTGTGCAGCAGCAGCCATGTGAACGGATGAATGGGTTCTGCAGCAGCTGGAGTTCGGCCAGACAATCTGGCCAATCAAATTGTGTGTGCGGGTTTTCCCCTCTTGTTCGGTGCAACTTATGAATCAATTGAATAAATGAGATGACACAAAAAGTCACTGTAAATATATGAAACATAGTCAATAGTCAGGAACAATCTTCTTTTTGATGCTGAAAGTCTTTACTAACTATCTACGCTTGGGCTTTATTTTGAATTTTCATCTATTTTTTTTGCATTTTTCCTTTTATGAGAGTAGGTGACGAGTGTGAGACACATTTAAAATCCCTACTGGATGTTGTGACTGTCCTTTAAAGAGTCGTTTCCCTCATGTCATCCATGAAACTCTAACAAATGATTCCAATAAGTTGCATTATGGGAAATGCAGGATCCAGTATTTACAGGGCTTAGGGACTAAAAGTCAAAATGTTTCAGCCTCTGCTGCTTCTATTCCAATCAGTTTTTTTTTAGCTTGTCTCTTGCTACTGCACATTTACTGATTCAGTTTCTGATTGACAGAAAATGAATTGATGTATTGTCTTAACTGAAGCTGAATTACTTGGAAACAAGACTCCCATCATACTTCCATCATAAACTTAGAGGTAGACGTAAGGAGAGAGATGCAGAAGAGATGAATGTTTGTTTATTAGCTGCTAATTTGAAAACACTCATCTGACCAATGGCTCCTGTAGTTTTTTCCCTTCCTGTCTTCATCCTACCCCTCAAAGATGGAGTGAGACATCCTGATTAAGCAAACACTGTGGAGGAGTGACAGGAGGGAGCGGCAGAGAGGGAGTGTGATTACCTGCTCCCTCTCTCTCTCTCTCTCTCTCTCTCTCCCTCTCCCTCTCCCTCTCCCTCTCTCTCTCCCTCCCTCCCTCCCTCCCTCTCTCTCTCTCTTTCCTCTTGCAGTCACCTCCCCTCTCTGGGAGTGTACACACTCCTGCATTCTCCCTGTGCTTGTTCACACACGCTCTCGTCTACATGCTGCACACACACACACACACACACACACACACACTCACTCACCGTCTTCTCTGACTGACTGACTGCACATCAGAGAAGAAACTCGGACAGGACGCTAAGTTTTTGGACAGGCTGCTTGTGTGTGTGTGCATGTGTGTGGGCTAAACAGAAGAAGAGAGAAGCTCCATCTGCCTGACATCAGGAAAGAAGATTTATGATTATTTTTGAAGGGAGAGAGGGATTTTTTTATTTCTTGCCGGTCAGACACAGAGACGGAACTTTTCCTCACTCAAGGACCTGCTGCTCCTTCTCGTGCCCGTGACAACTCACTCGCTCGACAGGGTGAGTGCGGCTGCCTCTCACACTCCCTCTTGCTCAATTGTACACACACTCCATTATTTTTTCCTTCCGTGTTGTCTTTCTTTCATGTCCTGCTCTCTGAGCAGCCTTCACAACTGTTCTTATTGATCTTTTACTCATTAGACCTCTGTCCAAAAGTGTGTGTGTCTGTGTGTGTGTGTGTGTGTGTGCATGTGCGTGTGTGAGTGTTTGTGTGTGTGTCACTTTTTACCCTGGGGATTCAAACTTAGGATTGTGTTTGCAGGAGACAGGCTTGGACAAGATGAAAAAGAAATCTCTCTTCAAACCAGCTCTGCCTGAAAGCATGTATATTTGGAAATGATATCAAAAAGCGTTCTCTGCATGGCAAAGATTCTGCCAGCCGCAGACTTCACTTGCACTCTTATAGTTAATTATCCTATTACATTGAGCATCTCATTCACCAGCATGAGCTGAAGCATTTTCTTCTTTTTCTCATCAATGTGAAACTAAAGCCGTTCCACAACAGTGCAAATGACATCATCGTCCACCGTCCCAGTCAAGGCATCTCTACCCACAGATGGTTATTTATGGTGGTGTCCACCCTTCAAAACACCACCATTCACTGAAATATGTGCCTTGTGGTTTGAATTGCAGTCTGTTTGAGGTCTTTTCATTAAGCTTGGGATCCTGTTTCTCACGTCAAGGTTTATGAACCTATGAGCCACTCTGCTTTTGGTCCAAACTGTGAAAGTGCAGTCAGGGCCGGGGATCAAACCACAGTACTTTTTAACTGTTCAGTGCGGTTGTCAGGCTTGTTGACTTATTCTTTGGTCAGATTTCCTAAATTAAATTTCTCTAGTTTACTTAACTAAGTCAAATTTCTGTATTTAAAGATATTATATGTAACAAGTGCTCATTAAAATGTCAAAGATGACAGAATGTGTACTTACATTATCCACAATGTTTCCCACAATGTTCAAACTTAGAGAAATCCCCAGTTTATTTGAAACAGGACATTTAATTTTGGTTTCCTTTTAATTGCATCATATCTTCTTTACCCGTAGCTTTGCCCGTCTCTGCTTTAACTTCCAGGGGAAACAACTTATGAAGGAAGGAAAAACACACTGTTAGCCAGTTAGCCACTCAGCTATCACGATCGTGCATTGCTGTTTTGCATCAGGTAGATTTTCATTGGTGGCGAAGACAACAACTCCCATGATCCCATGCTGCTTCAAGATCATCTTCATCAAACTAGGTGTTTTGTTCTTGTTTTGAGTGAGAGACCCCAACAGCTGAAGTTACATATTGTAGGTTAAACAGTTTGGCAAATCTGCTTCAATACAAAACAGGGTTAAAACATGTTTATGATGAAGAAACGATAAATGTGTTTAAGTATTAAAACTGAGGCTTCATATCTTAACCAATATCAAAATCTTTGAACAGTTCGTACCTCATTATTGGCTCATGTGTATAAGTGAGTTAGTATTGATGTCGATTTACATTTAGCCTCTCTGTGTCTAAGTGCATCCATGTTTTGTATCATATCTCCTTGAGTGATACTTTTCCATGTTCTTCGGTGTTAATGGAATCTCAGCACAGGAACTATGTGCTCTACTCAATGGAGGAAAGAACAGAAGGGGACCCATGGGAAAGCAGTGAGTTAATACCTGCTCACTCTGTAGCCTTGAAACATGCCTGCTGAGAGGGGTTGTGTTTTAATTTCACCTTTGTGCCAGCAGTGGACCACAAACAATCACCATCAAAGGATGGATTATCACAGTTTTCAGTCTAATTTATCTCTGTGCTAATGAATAAATTAACCCCCAGGTTAAGTAACTTTAGTTGAAAGACAAACAAAAGCAAGATTATTGCTCAAACCAACTTCCTGTTTCAACATATCGTACTTAAAGTTGTTTCAGAAAATCAGGCTCAACCGTTGGCCTGCTGGTCGTCTGGTACAAACACTCACTTGGACTCAAGGTTGATCTGATAACATTTTGGTTGAAAGGTCAAAGGTCACTCTGACATCACAAAACACATTTTGTAAGTAACTCTAAGTATGACCATTTTTAGACTGTTTGGACACAGTGATACAGTGATGAAATTTTTTATCAAATACTGTTCTGGTCATTATCTAGAGATAGATATTTTAGTATAGTGACCATATTTCCTGTGATATGACTTGTTGGTGGAGGCAAAACTAACTCAAGGCTTTTAATTCTACCTTTTCCTTGAAATGAGAAACAAAACATTTGTATCTACCAGTTTATTTTGGTTTGTTTATCAAATGTTAGACATGTTGTAAACACAGTATAGATGAGGTTGCCTCTCATTCCAAATTATGGAATCAGAAAATATAAAGAAAACCAGATGAACTACGAAATTATAACAATTAATGAAGTAAACTGTAAATCCCACAGTGAAGTTCTTTCATCCATCTGGTGACTGGTGTCATTAAATGATCCACACCCTGCCCATCAGGCTCCTGTGTTCGTTAATCATTAATTCTCTTTTATCCCTGTAAAACACCCACACACAATACTGGTCTTCTGTGAGAAAACCTGAATGTACACATGTGGATCTCTGCTCTTCTAAAAAGTTTTGCAGGACATTCAAAGAAACGACGAAAGAAACAAAGTTATGCAGAATATGTAAACATGTTGGACTTTGAAGCTGATGCCCGCGAATAGTTTTGAGAAACTATGATGTCGGCGTGGGGGTTAGATCGGATTGTCAATGCTGAGACTAAATTCAGTTTTCACGTTGTTGTTCAGAATAGTTTTTACCACATTTGTATAGACTGCATGTGAAGCTGAGGGATTCTCCAGGTAAACAGAGTGACACACACACACACACGGCCATAGCTTGTCTTTATCCTTTCGTACTCATTCACATGTGCAGCTATTGGATTACCAGTCTGGCAGTTATCCTATTACAAGACAGAGGTTGTAAGCTGTCATCTGTGTATGATATCAGACCGTCTCGTGTCTCACTCGCTTAGACACACACACAATGAATACACAAACACATTAACTGCCTCGGCATATGTTCACACCTGTACATTCCTCGTCTTGAATTTCACAGTGAGCGTTTACAAAATATAACACGTACAGCTCGAGAAAGCAGGGAAAGCAGATAGTGGACTCTTGAATTAGGCCCTGTGTCACAGGGTCAGTATTTTTAGGAGAAAAAGGGGCCGGACAAACAAAGGCAGGTCTGGTAAATTGGCGGGAGAGTTGTGATTAGCAGATTTCTCTGTGCTTCGTTCTTTCGTAGCTTCGGGCCCGATGCTGCTTGAGTAACAGATATCTTGACACCAGTAAGTAAACCTTGAACTCCCCCTCCTACAGTGGAGAGCGAGAGGAGTGGCTGCTGGTGTGCATGTTTATGAGTTATGAGGTGCTTCTAAGACAGACTGTAAGAGATCGGTGAATGCTACGTTCAAATACACACACACACAAGTACACACCTACACAAGACGTCTGGCTGAGCGAACCAGATGTACGATATATCTTTTTTTAAACATCATATCTGTGTTTTCAGTTTAGTTTTATGACTGTTTTTTACTGCCCCCTTATTGAGGTTGCTGCTGTGACTCACTGGTTGCGCACTTAAATAAATTTCCCTCCCACCAAAATGACTACATCTCCTTTGTTTGTTTTGCGAGACATAATGCCTGTCACAGAAGTCCTCGTGAAATAAACCCGCTCTAATTTTTTTCCAGCTGTCAGTGAATGTCTCAGTCTGTCTTTTGATCAGCAGAAACCGGTGTAAAAATAGCCACATCAGTGTTTTCATCATCAGCTCTGCGAGGAGCTGAGAGACAGGCCGCCCACCATGCAGCCCGCTGTGTACCTGCTGCAGACAGAGCTGAGGGGAAGCTGCCAATGGCCTGATTACAACCTGCTTTAGATGTGACAAGACGTCTTAGCTTTTCTGCCCTGGAAGCGTCTTCCTCTGGTCTTGTAAGCCTCAGCAAAACACGAGTGCTGATTGTATCTGCCCAGATGTGCTCCAGCTTGTAATTGCATGGAGCTTACTGAGAGCACAAAAATGCACACCCACTGGGTGATGCATGCAAATTGTTAAATGTTGAAATAAAGAGTGAGTAACATTTCATGTCTTTCAGCCGGTTGATTCATCTCATGCCTTTGTGGGTGTGAGCCTTATTTGTTGTCGACACATTCAAGTTTCTATGAGTCGCATACGAAATGATGATATGATACAAGATACGTTATGAATCCCTCTGGGGGGAAATTGAATGTTGACTTACGCACAGGACAAAAACAGGCAATTGAACTTTTTGAAACTATGAGGAAGTTACTGTAAACTATTGTCATGGTTGAGCAGAGAAGGTATTTTTTCTTATACAGAGACAAATGGATGATAATGATCAGGAATGTGAGTTGGTGATTCTGCGTTACATCACTAATAGTTTAGCAAAGAAATTTGACTGTGCACAACTACACTAATCGCTAAATAGGAATATATTTCAGAGTCCAGTATACATGAAGAGGTACGTGTTCCTGAGCAGAACTGATAATTGGATTACCACAAAAATAAAAGGTTAACTTTTTGATAATTGATAAAAACAAGGTCCCTATTTGTCCTGTGGTTCCCAATTCAAACGAGTGAACACTGCTCGCTCAGAGGATCATATGGACGTGACAGAGTCAGACTCTTAAACACCTGAGCAGCTTAACAAAGCTCTTTGTCAAGTGGGGAAACATTCCTGTGTGACAGCTCTTCACGATGGCCTGAGGGTAGAAGTTGAGAGGAGGAGGAGAAAACTGAGCTGCAGAGACATCCGTCCATTTCTGTTACTTTGTAATTCTCCTTTTTTTTTTTTTTAAAAGAAGCTTTTTATACCAGACGTTTTTCCTCCGTTTCTCCGCTCAGCTCTGCTGCAGCCAGCCTGCATCGTGCTAACCGACTACAGCTATTTTTACTCCACTCACTGTGGATTGGTTGTATTTATTTTGCCATCATCTGAATCACCAGTGGGCAGCCCACAGAAATCAGGCGGACAGGGTCATTGCTTTTCGGGGCAGCATTGTTTAGGGTGATCTGTGATTTCTTAAAAAACACAAACTTGCGATGGGTTTGTATCTCTTGATGTTTTGTTTCTGCGCCTCGTCCTTGTTCGGGTCCATTTTTTTGTCTATCAACCTTCTCCTCCCCTAATTCATAAGTAATGACCGTGCAGCAGGCAAGCAGGGAGCCAGGCAGAGTGGCAGAGCAGACATGCTGGCTGGCCGGGCCTCGTCCCTGTGGACCGGAGCCACTTATCTCTCACAATAATTACATGTACGTTGACTTGCTTAAGGAAAGTGGCCAGAAAGAGACTGAAGATTTGGGAAGTCTCACAGGCCTTCCTCTTCCTTTTCATTATGTATAATATTCTTGATTGAGACGACAAAACAACCGATTTAGTACAAAAAGTCTGTAAAGACTAAATTAAGCCGTCTGGTTGTAGCACAGACATAATGACAAACCATTATTATATGTTCAGCACATAAACAAATGATCTAATATGGGATTAGAACAGTGACTCCATAGCTTACCTTATCTCATTTACATTCTTAGATCGATCTGTTCTTAAAGCCTCTTCTGTTTCCCCAAACAAGCAAATTCATCATCATCATCACCTCAGCCTCTTTATTCTTCTTTATTCCCCCGAGAAGCTGTTTTCACCACCTTTATGAAATTCATACTTTCAGAATCCCTTACTTGAATGTAAAATGTGATGATGCAGCACAATCTGGTGTCTAATTCTTTCATTGACATGTAATTCTTATAATCTTATATATAATAATGACACTAGATGCTAACTCTGTCAGTAGCGTTGTGCTGTAGTACCTATGATGCTCCCTGGACACATGTTAACATATACCACCTCATATATAATTCACAAGTGTCTCTGCTTGAATGATTTTTCCATTTGTGCATTAAAATCCATTGCACTGACCATAAATGATTGTGTCAGATAAACAGATGTGTTGACCTGGAACTGCCAGACTTATCTCTGTGATGGTTGTACTGCGTTCTTGTTAATCTGGAAAACAACGAATATTAAGAATCTAAAAATTATGTTGTGAATAAGCAAAATTTACGTTACTGAGAAGAAATGGGAATAATAATGGTCCTGAAATTGTGCCCTGTGGAACACCACTAGACAAAGAGTACTTCTGGTATGAGGCGGAGTTAAACAGTCAGTCCTGAACATATTGTACTGTATATTACATTCGGATTGACAACTGGTTATTAATGTGATGAATATGGTAACTTAACTAGCATCAAACAAAAAAGGAAATATAAGAATCATTGGAGGAACACTATCCACATGAATGGGAACCAATTCCCCACAAATTAAGGCACAACACTTTGTTCCATTATTAGTTTCTTCATTATGTTGTATCTGGTCATGTTTTGCAGAACTGGTCACATCTACTATTACCCTGCTGTGTTTGCTTTGGAGAAAGAAGCAGGACTGTTAATAAAAAGCCCTGTCGCCATGATGTGTGAAATGGATGATTCTCCTTGACTGACCTATCTTTGCCTGTCTCTCTCTCTCTCTCTCTAGATGTCATGGCGTCCTCAGTACCGCAGTTCCAAGTTCCGCCACGTGTTCGGTAAGCCCGCCACCAAGGAGAACTGCTATGATGGTGTGCCAATCACACGCAGCGTCCAGGACAACCACTTCTGTGCTGTCAACCCACATTTCCTGGCAGTCATCACTGAGTGTGCCGGGGGAGGGGCCTTCTTGGTCCTGCCTATCCATCATGTGAGTATGTGTCTGTACACATAACAAGCTTCGAGTATAAATGAGCCTTAATAGGCCAGAAATGGTTCTTTGCTTGATAAACTTGCACTTCTTTGACTGGTTAGTACAAAACTATTCAAATAATCCTCCTTTGAAACTGAAAATGACTTAAGGTCAAAGTCAGACTTGATTTAATTAAAATAAAACAAAACAACTTTAAAATGACGATGGTGCCGTTTTGTTGGACAGCTGTGCTTTTTTTTGGGCGGACATGAAAATCGTTCTTCATTTATTAGCCGGGCTGAAATGCTTTGTCCTGTGCATATGTCATGGTCTAAGTCTCGACACACCACACCTGGAGCAGACAGCTCAGCTCTCAGAATATAAATAGCACAGCCGCAGTGAAGCCAAAAGAACGTCTGAATACCAGGAACCCCCCCGGCAGCTCATTCACTGTTACCTAAACATCACACTTATCTCCCTCACCAACCTCAGCTTACATGTGATTCCTCAGACACTTTTCCAAACATTATTTCGACATAATTTCCCATCTTCTGGTGTCAGTGATGATACTGATCTGTGAATGAACTCAGCCAGACCCCTGCACCCGAGTGACGGTCCGATGTACAGTCCCGCTGTATATCTTCAGAGTGATTCATCAAGCTGAACACCTCTCCCAACTTTCTCCCTCTTTCCGTCTGTCTCCGTCCTTTAAATCGTCTTTGTGAGTAATCGCCAACCCTCCTGGCATGGGCAAGAATTGCATATGTGCTTAGGAATGACATAACTCATGCTACGACCCCCTCTTCGCCTCCTTTCACTGTCTCGAGGTGGTGAAACTTCAGCAACCCCCTCCAACCGCCTTCACATCCCACCTGTGTGTGTGTGTGTCTGTGTACTCACAGATAAGCTATTGTTCTGTGAAGAAAAGTCGTTAAAACTCATAAATGTGACAAAAGACGTGCTGTGTTCCAGTTACCTGTGTTTGCTTCATGTTGGCTGGAAGCACAGAAAGTGGTTATATCACACCCCCCCCCCTTTCCAAACACGCCTTACGACCTGCACAGTAATGTAGCCTGCAGGTGTGTGTGTCAGTTGAAAGAAGGCTCTGTCCGTACAAACAGTGTAATTAGACGTCTTGTTGAGGCAGAAATCTTCAGCAACACTCAAGGACTTTTCATCATTCAATAATCACGGCGTGTGTCACAAATGTTAATGTCATGGATGATTATCTACCTCCCCTGTTTGGTGCATCTGTCTTTAACACTCATAAATTATTAGGGGAAGTCCACCATCATCCAGACACTAGTTCTCTTCTTTTCCTCAATCTCCTCCCTTCTGTGTATGTTCAGTCTATGCTTCTGCTTTAGCCCAGATCTCTAGAAAATCAGATTATTATTTCAAAAGACATCCCATTAAAAAAAAAAAGGTCAAACCCCTGTTTTAATCTGCTGATATGAAAAGAAGACATTGCACCAAATGAATGGATTTCCTTTATCCTCTAAACTCCAAAGTTTACTGCAGGTTAGCTTTTATTGTGTGAAGTTTACTCTCAGGTGGTTATCTCACAGGGACGGAAACCATTTGGGTAAAAGTAGAGTTTACAGGTTGTCTTTCTTAATTCCTAGAAAGTTTGTAGTGAGGTAGTAAAAGCCTTTTAACACAAAGGAGCAGCATGCCCATACATGGAGTGTAAATAAGAGAAATGCCTGTTTTACAGCAGCCTAGTCGCGTTACAATAGGTCCAACTGGGTCAATAAGAAACAAAACACATTTATAATATACACATAATTGAAATGAATTATATAAACTCATTATAGTTGTTTATCAAGCATATATAACATATTAATATTCTGCTTATAAATGCTAATAAAGTGGTTTTCAGTAAAGTGTTACTGATACTATCTGTGTTTTTTTCTATCAGACAGGTAAAGTGGACCCTCACCAAGCCAGAGTATCAGGCCACAGAGGCAACGTGTTAGACATCAAGTGGAATCCCTTCCATGACTACTGCATCGCCTCCGCCTCCGAGGACTCGACGGTTTGTACACACACACACACACACAAACACACACACACACACACACACACACACACACACACACACACACTGACATGTTATCATTTGCCCTGGAATAGTTTAATGAGGAGTCATTCCTCATCCCTGACATGGAATCTCTGAAGACAGAAAGAGAAAGAGTCAACACACTACCACATACTTTGTAAAACTAATTTTGGTCCTTGGGTCCCGTGAAAGGCGCTGCATAACTTCAAGCCATTATTATTATTTTACAAACAGGGTTTTGGAGGCTACATCTTTTATTAACCATCCGCAGTCGACTGCACATCCTGGGATTATTTCCACACTGACTGTTTTACACAACTCCCGAGGTGTTCTGAGACTGATTCTGGCTTTTGGTTGTGTTTTTTAATTTGGTATTTTGTGTGTGTGTGTGTGTGTGTGTGTGTGTGTGTGTGTGTGTGTGTGTGTGTGTGTGTGTGTGTGTGTGTGTGTGTGTGTGTGTGTGTGTGTGTGTGTGTGTGTGTGTGTGTGTGTGTGTGTGTTTTTGTCTGTCTACAGGTGAAGGTGTGGGAAATCCCTGCTCATGGTCTGATGAAGAACATCACAGTACCGTGGAAGGAGCTGCAGGGTCACAGTCGCAGAGTGAGCCTCATTGAGTGGCACCCAACGGCGAACAACATCCTCTTTAGTACAGGCTACGACTACAAGGTAACATAAACATACACACTAACCCTAACGCAGACTTTAAGGCTTTTCTATTTAAATGATTGTCACTCTCAGTTGATGCCACGCCCCCAAAATACGATCTGAAAGTGAAAAACTAGATTTAAAAAGGAGAAATAAGATTTAAAACAATCTGAAAATATAAAATCTGAAGACTTTAAGACCCCAAATATCAAAATATATATGAAAATTAAAAATTACATTACATTTGATTTAGCTGACGCTTTTATCCAAAGCGACTTACAATAAGTACAAATGAAAAGAAGTATTTTGTTCAACACTATTCCAGAACTGAATCAAAATTATATTTAACCCCAAAAAACCACATTGTTGTATTTTTCAAAGTTCAAGATCAAAGCTTGAACTTACGGCTTTCGAATCTCTTTCATCCTCAGATATTTGTAGTCTTCAGTTTTGCATCTGGCGTGTTGGAAACTTTCATCAAAGCTGTGACATATACTGTCAACACATATATAATACAATGCAGCCAAAGCTGTTTGTAGCAGCCTATTCCTCAGCAGCTTCACAGCTACCATCAGTAGTTAATACTATACAAAGCATCACAAGCATTTTCTACCTCATAAATTCATTTTCACTCTGAAGCACTGACTGTGTTCTTGTAGCGGGGGTGCCTTTGTGTTGTGTTGATGCGTTGGAGGTTAGCATCACACTTCCCAGGACTGTCACCGAGTAATTTATTGTCGAACACCAGCGATGGCAGCTGGAGGTGTAAAGAAACAGAATATTCACACAGTTCTTCTTGTGTTAATAGTTTCCGGGCTGATCCTATTATGAGCTTTAATGCTCTGTGTGTCAAACATGGTGTCGACTGTGAAAACAACGCAGCATCCCTGCTGCACTCGTTCCTCAACAAACTCCGTTAATAAGAACATGTATGCATGAAATGTTTTTTAAATGCAACTCTATCGTGTGAGATTTTTCTTCACACAGTATATGTGTGTGTGTTCCAGATTATGATCTGGAACCTGGACTATCCAGAGCAGGTGATCAAGAACCCCATGCGGACCATCAGCCACCACACAGACGTGATCCTCTCCATGTCGTTCAACACGGACTGCAGCCTCCTCGCCACCAGCTGCAAGGACAGGAAGGTCCGACTGATGGAGCCGCGCTCAGGAAACCTACTGCGGGTAATGCTCAGAGTGTGTGTGTGTGTGTGAACGTGTTTGTGTTTGTCTGCATTTATGTTCTTTGTATCTTGACCTGGATTAAGTCAATTCAATTCTGCAATAACAATTTAAGGAAATACATTGTTCTTGTTTTGATAATGTTACTTCAGTTTGAGCGAGCCTATGTAAAGTACCGATAAATTCAGTTCTCATTGTTGTTTTTTTTTGTTTTTTTTTTATTATTTTAAAATACAAGGAATGTATCTCTGTTTATTCATTATACAAAGTATTTTTGTTTTTGTGTTAGCTTCGGGACTTTTCTTAGATGCTTTGATTTCGAATTTACTTAAGGACTTCTTAGTTGTGTTTGCAGCAAAAAAAAAAGGAAATGTGTCTCTTTGCAAATGTTGATACAAATTTAAATTTTTTTAAATCAATAAAACCTGGAAACCATGAGCCTGAGTTGTGGTGTACAGTCGTACAACATTCAGTGTTGCGTAAGTGGAAGTTGCCTGCTACTTTTCCTCCTCCCAGCCAGGACACCCAGGCACTCATCCAGCACCACACAGCCAAAACTGACACCTCTGGGCTGGACTGGCCTCAGCATAACTCCACAGACTTCTGGATCAGCAGCCAATGACTCACACACTCGTCTGCTCTCACTCCTGCTGTCTGTCAAACCAGCACACGTGGACAAATAAGAATCATTTCACCACAGTGCGATAATATTAAAAACTAGATTTTTTAGTATGTTCTGATGAGTGTGTTTTTGTGTTTGCAGGAAGCCAACTGCAAGACGCACAGAGCCAGCAAGGTGCTGATCCTGGGCAACCTGAAGATGCTGCTCACATCAGGGGTTTCACGCTGGAACGAACGACAGATCGCTCTGTGGGATCAGGTAAGAGCAATACAGGAAGTTTCTCTGTGACAAAATAACCTCATCTCCCTCTAAAGATCCACTTACTGGATTCCACAGTCTTAATCAGAGAATGGAGCTGGAGCAGGTGTCATCGAATTGGATCACACGACCGAGGTTCAGGTGACGTGACGACACCTGAGCTGCGTCTCTTGCTCTGCGTCTATTCACTGAAGACGGTTGAACAGTGAAAAAGCAGGAAAATGGATGTTTGAGTTTTGTCATTTTCTCACATTTGTTCCTATAACTCAGAATGAACTTCAACAAATATTTTGTTGTGGTGAATCAGAGTTTCTTTATTTCCTCTCTAAACGTTTCTTGATCAGAAAATGTGTCTCACAATAAAGAGAAAAAACACTGACACATTCTCTAGCTACTAAAATATTGAAAACTCACATTCTTGATGGTTGTTTTACTCCTTTCGACACATAATCGATATCTGCAGTAGGTACAGGCTACACCTACATTAATAATTACTGAATATGTTTCCTGCCCTCCTTATTTATGCATCTCTTTCTGCAGAGATGTATTTATTACAGATGCACATTTGTACGACCCACATAGAAGCTAAATCAACCGACCAAACGATGTCGTCACTTTATTACATCATGACCTTATTTCATCACCCACACCATTAAAACCCCTGAGCATCAGAGAGTCAGGACAAAGATAAAAAAGACATAAACACTCATCTTCTAAACCAGTGACGTCAAATAGAACAGTCCTGTGACAAATACTTCCTCCATGAAGATAATAATGCTGAGTGTTAAGATTCAGTTTGTCACACTCAGAGGTTCGAATTTTTTGGGGAATTATTCAATACGTCTCAAAAAAGAATAATGATAATTATAATTATATATCAGTCACATGAGCCATTATTTGAGCTGAGGAAGTACTCTTGTTTCTTTTAAAGTGTATTTTGCTGATAGTATTTCTCTGGTTTAAATTAGGTAAACTTTAAATACAGAGCTTTTAACTTGTAATGGAGTAATTAAATGAATGACCTAATTCCTCCTTTACTCTGATGATGTATGACTCTTAAGATGCTGCAGAACGCTTCCAGCTTCTGATGCACAGCTCCGCCACCTACTGGACAAATTAGTGGACAACCACTCCTCAGTATAGCTTAGTATGGATTCACAGAGCCTGAGTTAAAGCGGAGCCAAAGTTATTCTCTTCATGATTATGTCAGTACCCTGATCTCACCTGTTGGTGTGTGAGTGTGTGGATGCAGCTGGCTGCTGTGTTTTGGTCAGTGTGAGTGTATCGTGGGTGGAGGATTACAGCTGAAGCATGGATTAGGGATTGAGCACTCAGTATTTTGAATTCTGCACTGGAGAGTGCTCCTCATGCAGACATGGATTTAAATGATGCAGTGTTTTGATATGAGGGAGAGCTGTACATGCTGCTGGTGTTCCAGGGTTGTTTTTTCATCCAGCTGCTCATCTTTGTGTTCTATAGGACGATCTGTCTGTGCCTTTGTTAGAAGAGAACTTGGACGGTTCATCAGGAGTCCTCTTTCCGTTCTATGACCCTGACACACACATGCTCTACGTGGCTGGGAAGGTGGGTCTCTGAAAGTAACCAGAAACTGTGCGAATATTTCATACACAAAATACTTTGAAGAATATTAATGGTACAAATGTTTCTCCTGCGTCTCGTCAGGGCGATGGAAATATCAGGTACTACGAGATCAGCTCAGAAAAACCATACATCCACTTCCTAACAGAGTACCGCTCACACTTACCACAGAAAGGAATGGGTAAGGAACACACACACTCACTCACACACACACACACACACACACACACACTTGTCTCTTTTTAGCGGCATTACTCAAAAACTACTGAACAGATTACCACAAAATTTGGTGGAAGGTTGCAGAGAAGCACCCATTCAATATTAGATCTGGGAGTGGATCCAGAAATGTTTTTTTTTTTTACTTCCTTAACATACCAAGGGGGGGGGGGGGGGATTTCAACAGTTTTTTGAATCCCTAAATAATAGGGGCCTGTTGGGCCTTGGGGGAGGTATGTGGTCTCTGAGTGCGGTTCTAGTTCTCTTAATTTAAAATGTTTGACATTTAAAACCTGTCAATGTCAGTCTGGAAGCGACGCCTCATGGCTGCGCTTACACTCCTGCACCTGTAAGCAAAGTCGCTGTGCAAATGAGCCGACCATATTTGCATAGATGATCCAGGTGATCAAACTGAGGTCGTACGTCACTTGAACTGATGCAGCATGAGGTGAAGCCTGCAAACATCCTGCTGAGTGTGGTGAAGGTAGAAGTAGAATAGAGACAGGGTTTGGATGGGATATTAAACTAAATGTACTGTGCGTGGGACGAGACAGCAGCAGCTCTGTTTTATTTGGCCATTTGCTGTTTCTGTAGGAGCGGACAATCACTTAATAGAACTTACATGGACTGCTAGCAATATCAAAAGTTGCATGATGTCAGCGTTTTTTTTAAATTCCTTTATATATTAGATTCCTTTCTATCATTGTGGTCATTTAAAAACATCTTGTAACTAGAATGGCACACAATAGATTTAATACCTCTCCGTAAATTCAATCAAGCTCAACCACATTACACCCAAATTTCACACACAACAATCTGTAGAGTTTGTCCTTCTGAATTCTGTCCAGTGAGCAGCAGGTCTGCAGACAGAAATACTTTGTTGATGAGAGAGGTGAGAGCAGGGGGTCCCGATTGGAGGCAGCTACAGTAACTCTGATAACCACTCTTTATGTTAAACATGTTGAACAGCAGAGGACCACATCAGGTTCAGCTCCTGTCGGCCATGAGGAGCAGTCTGACTCTGCTGAGGACTCACAATAAGAAAAACACAGTCAGGTCTGATGAATCTGGATCTCTGCTGCAGAGCACTCAGTATTAAACGGGTGTTTCGATTTATCTCACTGTGACAGGTTTCATAAAGCACAGTAGTTCAGCAGAAAATATAGTTCCTCACAGGAGCGTTTCAAGGGACTGTGGGGGCCCCAAGCAGAAGGAGCCTGGGGGACCTTACTTCAGATCAAAGTGAACACCCCCCAGGGAAAATAAAGAATTATAGACATCAACCAAACCTATACAAGTATGAAGCCTTTGGCAGAAATCTGGTGGCACGAGGCCTCATTCATCTACTGTTCTCACGGCAACTCTCTCTCAACGTCCTTGGTTACTCAGCACGTGTTCTCCTCCAGGTGTGATGCCAAAGAGAGGCCTGGATGTGAGCTCCTGTGAGGTGTTCAGGTTCTACAAACTAGTGACAATCAAGAGTCAGATTGAGCCGTTATCCATGATTGTTCCCCGCAGGGTAAGAGTACACTGACACACCAGAGCATCAGTTTGTGGTTCAATACAAACTACTTTGTTGTCAGTGTGTAACCATCCTGTCGTTTGTGTTTGCAGTCAGAGTCGTATCAAGATGACATCTATCCAATGACAGCAGGAAACAAGCCTGCCATGACTGCAGAGGAGTGGCTCAGTGGCATCGACAAAGGTCTGCACACCTTCATGCATGTGTGTGTGTATAATGTGTATTTTGTATACTCTGACAATGTGTACAGGTTTGCATCTCATCTTCCTCCTCTTCTTCGTCTTCCAGGCCCGGTGTTGATGTCACTGAAGCCTGGAAGTCAAATAGCAGAGTCGTACGCGGAGATGAGCAAAGGAATGGGAAATTCCCTGGACTCTCGCAGGTCTCAGAGCAGACCGGGCATGCTGCAGCTGGCGTACATTCAGGGCCAACTGGGAACCAAAGACGGCAACGAGAACAGCGGCAACGGAGATGATGACAGGAGCCGGCTGGCCGTCAGCAACGGAGAGGACCTTGGACTTTGTTCTCCTCCGAGGACAGAGAACGAGGTACTGAAGAATTTTAGTGTCTCGACCTGTAGAGCCGTCCTCTCCTTTTATATCACACAGTTTGTACAACTATTTAGTTTTGACGTTCGCTCACATACTGTATATTCCAAGGATTTAGGGCGATGCTACTTTTTATTAATTGATGGGTGTTTGGGTTGATGAAGCATTTTGATCTTGATCCAAAATAAAAAAAATGTTCTGGGACTTTGGCGTGTTTGTTAAGCGAACACTTCTAAACTTATTTATTTAAGTTTTGTTCTCCTTGTTTCTGGCTGTATGTCTGTTTTGTGTAAATACACCTCTGAACCTTTAAACTTCAATTCCTTGTATGTGTGCACATACTTGGGCAATAAAGCCAATTCTGATTCATATGCTGATGAGTTTTGAGAAAACTTTGCCTCTTGATAACTACTGTATGGCAGCGGGACAGTAGGAGGACACTTTGCAGTGAGACATTAATGAGTAAATCAGATCAACGGGACGTGTCTCTTCATAATATATTGTTCCTGTGTTTGGTCCACAGTTGCTTCTCAAGTTCCACAAGCAGCAGGAGGAGATCCGGCGGCTGAGGGAGCTCCTCAACCAGAGAGACGTGCGCATCAAGCAGCTGGAGCTGGAGATTAAGAACATCAAAAACACCCAGCCTCAGAGCGCACTTTAAGATCTGCAGTCACCTTCACCTCCTCACAGGACACATGCATCACTATATAAACTTACTAACCCTACTCTGATGGCACCGCACTCTTTTGCAGGGTCCTGACTCGTTCTCTTTCCCTCTGATCGAGACCCCATACTCACAGCACAGGGGCGATTCCAACCTAGACTTTGTGTTTTGCTTTCTTTTGTCTTTTCTGTCACTTCTACACAAGATGCACATATTCTTTGTTCATGTAAATACACTTCCACACTGAGTCTTACCCAGCTGAAACAAGTTTTAAAAACTCTTTGCACCTTTTGACCTTTCCCCTGTTTCTTTTGTACGCTCCACAGCTATGCAAGTGTGTTGTACTTTTTAGCTTTTTTATGCTCTTTGTAGCTGAGAGGTTAATGGCTGTTCGACTGAATGGTGTGGCTGTCTTGTTCTGTGTGTAGTTTGGAAGTTGTTGCCAGGCAGGAACAGACGTCCCGTGTGATTGTAATGACGACGCTGAATTTATTTTCTACGCTTGGTGATTGTTTTTTCCATGATGTAAACTACTGTTAACTGGAGACGGTCTGAGGTGTCTCGGAGACGTTTGGACCGAATGTGTGCTTGGATGAGAGTGAGCTAAACGAATGAGAAAATCATGATCCCGGGTGTTCCATTGAGCTGCACGTTATTTGCGGAATTTCTTTTATTTCTGAATGAGTGGAAAAATATTGAAAATCAATGTTTCACAGCAGCTATTGTGTAAGCCAATTCTGTAACTGATGCCATGTAGCAGTTTTGATCTTAATTCTTTTATATTTATTTTAAAATACAGTCAACAACAAAACAAATAATCACAATCTTGAATTCATGTTTGTAATTCTGGGACATACAGCACACACACTGTTAAGAGGCTGCTTGATTTTACCTGATGTGAACTCACTGTGAAGAAAAGGTTTAAAGCCATTATAGAGAACGGAACCACTTTAAAGCTTCTGGTTTGTCCATGTGTTTTCCCACAGAGTGCCTTTTTACTGCCCTTCGTAAAACTATAACATGATATACTGGGGTTTTCTGTTTGAATATTTCTCTGACAGTCAGTAGAGTTTGAATAAATCACCAGTCTGCTGGAGATAAAGATTAGAAACGGTAAGAGACACGAGCTGCCACTCATCACAGGTTGAGGTCTTGCTCAGGACACATTTATGTAACTTTGGTGATCTGGTAACTAGTGACATCATCAGGTCCAAATTTAGACTTTGTCCAATAATATGGTTTAGGACCAAACTGATGACATCAGCTTCCAATGTTCTGTCGTTACAACAATAAACCTGTTAAACGTTAGCGTATTAGCATTGACATTGTGATTACAGTATCCCAGCATGCTAACATGCTAATGGAATATTTAAAACATGGTGAACATATTGCATACTACCTTTGTCATTGTGTTTAATTTGCATGCTAACATTAGCATTTAGCACAAAGTACAGACATAGCGCCTCTAGCAGGACACTTTTACTGCAGTATCTGGTTTTTGTGTGATTTTTGCGTCATTGTGATGAAGTTTTTTTACTGTATTTAAATCAATGAATAGACAAAACAACAACAAAAACAGACCTGGTTATTTTAAATATATCAATATCACACATGTATGCAGTTTTACAGGAACAGGATGTGATTTCCCCCACATGCACATGTCAAGCAGAATCTAGAATAGAAATGAATAGAACATTTTTTGTCAATGCACTGAGCACATTCAAATTGAGCAGTAATCCTGTAGGTGTATCCAAAAAAAACAGACATATTAAAGACCAGAAAAAGAGAAATTAACAAATATAAAACATTTATAAGTATGTTGAAAATAACATGTTCAGGTGTAACTTATAGAAACTGAGATAGCTTGTTATCGTTATGTGCTTATTTGGTTTCAAGATATTTATCGCAACAGTTTATTGGTGTTGCAGTAAGATTGCTGATGTTCCTCTTCTGGATGTTGCACGTATGCTGACCATTTACAGAAATGTAGTGGGTTATAATTCTAGTGGCTGCGTGTGTGCACTTTTCATCTGTAAAGTTTAAATTCAGAATTGATCTTTTCCGTTGACAAATCTCTCTCCACTCGAGATCCTCTTACTCTGGAGCTTTCGGTGGTCTTCACCAGCAGAAGAAGTCTGTGAGTAGACCTGGTGCAGCTTATTGGAGCTTGTGACGAATGAACTCTGGCTCAGCTTTTAAGTCAATAACATGAATAATAAATGTTCAGAATAATGGATCATTTTAACAACAGCTCAGTGCATTCATTTACTTATTTGCTCATAAAAACCTTATGTTCAAAAGCTCAGAAACAATCAAGTTAGTGGATATTATTCTGCCCAAGTAATGTTTTCTGAATAACTACAGCTCAACATTTACTTGCTATTACAAATAAAAAGATAAATTGTTTTTTGGAAGGTGCACAGAGATTCCCAGTATAATATTTGAGCTTTGAAATAAACTCTGTGAGAAAATATACTGTCTGTGAGGCTCGTGGAACAGAAATGAGTTTAAAGAGAGGGGCAGGGTTTTGTCTCTTTACATTTAACATCTCACAACTTATGATAGTAAACTTAAAAATGCTGTGTCTGTTTTTAAATACTTAGATGAGTGAAAATCTGTTAAAGCAGCAACAACAGGCTCTCAGTTAAACATTGTTAAAGTCAATATACTCTGAGCTGCTGGTGAACACCATGGCTTGTAGAAGTATGTTTTCCCTCAAGGGACTTGTACATTGTGTTCATAGTTTCTGTTTAAGTGCCGTTGGACCAGTTTGAGGCAGCTGATTTTTGACCTGGATATTGTTTTTTAACAACATTCCCTTTCTCGCCAACTGGTTGAGAGAATGAATATGCTGATAGACTTGTAAACATGCATAGATATCACTGAAATGTTTGCACATATTAGGTCACACAGTGTAGATAACCAGTCTGATACAGGATGAGAGAATACACAGTATCCACGCCTGCATTGTAGTCAGAGGCACAAGCTCCAATAGATATTCTAGATCTGGCCTCTTGTATATAAAAAAAAAAAAAGGTAACACATGGAAACTGTCACACCGACACACACACTGATTTCAATGCAGCGGTGCTCTGACCCCTGTGACCTCTGTCAGGACAGTTCTAGCACAGCTTCATCTCTGGCGTTTGTGCAGGAGCAGCAGCGTCATCCAGCCAGGGTCAGTCCCAACCAGCGCTGCTGTTAGTGGACAAGTTTCCACACATTCCCACCATCAACTGCTGCTTCGACATCAGTTCAAGGATCTGATTGAGCAGTTAGTTTACGAATGCATATCCACTTTTTACATAGAATTTCTCCAAATTGATGTTTGCTTATTAAAAAAGATTATACATATAATAATATTAAATATAAATATATACATATTTTTATTTTTATGGTATTTCTGCCGCTCAAAATCCTGCATGGAAAAAGCAAATGAAAAAACAATTGTTTAAAACATGTGCATTTAAAGAACAATCCCAGGTTAGTGAGTTCAGTGCTTGAGGCAGAGTTTAACACAAATTCACAACATTCTCAGCCTGTAAGAAATAAAGTGTATCACAGGATAAATGACAGCAGCAGCTCCCATTTCAACACTGTCTCACTGCTGCCACAACATTACACACACATTGGCTGAATCTTGATAAAAATGGGCTTATTCACTGACAGAACTTAATAGTTTTTACAATTTCCAAATTATGCAGCAAACCAAAAAGCATAGATTTTCTTATCCCTCTCTGTCCAAGTAGTTTCTTCTGAGAATGATATAGTTCTGCTTTACTCCTGTGGCTGACTCCTGCTCAGGTTGAGGTTATATGTGTGGTGGAATTACATCTCACCAGCCAGTAAGAATAGTCTCAACACAGTGTGTTGATTCATGATTGGTTTACTTGTAATGAGGAAATCAGCTGTATGAAGGAGTTTTATGACGTCATGTGCATCATCACAGATTGGGTTTAGGATCTACAAATTCTAAACTATGTGCATAACAACAAACAAACTGGTGTGGAGTTTGGACAGTAATCACTAAGGTGATTTTTTTTTTCCGAATGAATCATCACAGTGATTTGTTTGAGTGAATTTACTTAGGAGAAAACTGTAATAGTTCAATGCAGCAAATGATCATTATTATGATTCTCTGTTATGAATGTTGCCAATAACAAGACATCACAAAATAACCAAATTGGAACAATACAATCAATCTTTTCTTAAACTGCTGTAATATTCAGTGTTGGAAGTGTTTGAGTTAATAAACAATCTGGATTGTGGCTGGGTTCTTCTGGGCCACGCTGTGCCTGACTTTTTCAAATGATGATAATGATGTTTTTTAAATGTTGTTGGCGAAACTGAAAAAGATGGTATCCCACTTCTTTTAATATTGTTTTTAAAACAATAGTAAAAATAGTATATGTATTGATCACAAAGTATAATTAACTTGTTTGGGAAACCTGTTTGTCTGTTTGTAAACCCTCATAGGTTACTTCCACAAATAAACTGACATTTTAAAAATGCACAAAAAAATGGATATTTTCGCAGATTTTCGCTGCTTAAGTTACAAAAATAGTTTCCTCAGTTAACTGTTGAATGTTTGGAGTGAAAATAGACATTTGTCATCTGTACATGATTGTCTGGCTTGTGTTTAGAATACACAGTAACTATGAGCTTTAACTGAACCTGCAGCCTTGAGATTAGCAGCCAGAAACACTTGTAAATAAATTGTTCTTAAAAACTGAGTAATACAGTTAGATGCCATTTCTGGATTTAATGTTAATCTGTGCTTGGTACCCTGGGATTACATTCCTTTTCTGTAAAGTAAAATGTAGTCTGGTACAGAAAGTGTTGCACACTGCAGACAACACAACACTGCCACCTTTACCTGAGGGAAACTCTGCAAGAACGGGTTTGTATTCTATCACCTCAGTCTTAAAACACTTCTCACATGCTTGTGTGTTCTTTTAGTTATTGGTTAGTTTAAACCATATAACTCCAACCTGACAATATTCACTGTGGGTTCATGGTACAGACAAAAATGTGGAAAATGTGGACTCCTTAATAGTTTCTCCTCCTCATCCCTGTAATGGATTCAAAAGCAACAACCTGGAAAGACTTTACCGCTCAGACCCAGTGGACATTGCACCATCAGGCAAGTGTCTGGAATCTGCAGTGCTCAGTTTTCCTTTGTGGCTGTGAAATGATTAATTTCTTCTTATATTCCAGTGTAAACATATTAAACCAAAGCTAATGATTGTTTGACACTGAGTTTTTCCAAATCAAGTGTTTATCTTCCACTGCTGTTTTTAAATAACTGTCACTTAAAAGAGAGAAGTTCATACTAAAGGACAAAGTTTTAAACATGCTCTCTTGATTTAGCTAATTCAGGCTAAGGCCTCACAGTAGTCTAAAATGAAAAGGTATTTTAAAAGAAATACTTTTGATGTTGTCTCCATTTCTTCCACAGGATTCATTTTGAAAGGATCTGTATGAAGATAAGAAATGAACAAGGCGTCCACAGTGCTGTTCCACATTCTGTACGTACTGACAAGCTACCACAAATTTCACACTCATTTATCAGTTCCTTAAATATGCCTGATTTTCTTTTCATCATGATCCATGAATTATCTCCTGGTGGATCAGTGAAAATACCACAAAACTGTTCTGTCTTGAAAAGTTCAAGAAAATGAAAAAAGATTTCTGGATCCACCCTCTGATCCAGATGTGCTCCTGCATTCTTCCACCAGGTTTTGTGGGAATATCTTGAGCTGTTTTTTTAATAATCTTATTGGGTTTCAAACAACTGGGAGGAAAAAATAAATAAATCTAAACTTAACCTGTAAAACTAGACTGTGGACTGTAATATACGGTTGCTGTCACTGTGCAGAACACAGAGCTTATCAGCAGGGGCGGTATGATTTCATCCCTTTACGTCATTTAGGGACAAAAGCAAGGCAGGAGGAGAAGCACAAAATGTTAACATTTTATTTACAAAGTTGTTTTTTTTGTCATACAGAAAGTAAAAATGTAGCTACAACCTTGATTTGTGCAACAGGCGGCCACACTAAAAATCATGGCTCGCTGGTTGCACAGCTGCTATAGCAATAATTTTATTGGGAAAAATAAGGAACAGAAAAAATAATAATAAAGACAAAAAATGAGAAATAATAAACCCAACAACAAAAAAATAATTCATCCAACAAAATATTAAAAGCACAGACCCAAAACTAGATACCAGTCCCAAAGTTCTCACACGGGAATACATAAAGAGGGGTCGACAGTGAAATTGTGGAATGCTGAGTGGTGGGCTGCCTGAGAACCTCGGGGGGGCATGGGGTGGGTGAGGTGGAGGGTGTTGGGTGGCTCTCAGTTCCATTTGGGGAGGCAAAAAAAAAAAATTGAGAAAAAGATAGAGAAGAAGGGGGTTGAGGGGGGGGCAGCTCCACTCGGCCCACCCATCCGGTACAGTCTTGCCCCATTAAAAGAGCTCAGAGCTGGGGGGGGTAGACGTGGATTACAAAGGCGGTGCGAGTTGTAAGAGGGCGGACGTTCGGGTTTGTGAGGGAGGAAGGGTAACTCGGTAGGCTCTTGTTTTCAGTTTTGCTCGTCTCAATCGTCGTCCTCATCATCGTCGTCGTCATCTTCATCCTCTGGGTCTCGCTTTCTCTTCTCTCCTTTGCCAGCCTCTGCTTCTGGAAGCAAAAACAACTCATCAAGACCACAAGACTTTAACTGACAACGCACTGTATTATTATTCTGACATATTTTAAGTTATTTTCTCCAGACTACTTTCAACAATCCAGAAGAATTCAGCTGGAATCAATGAGTTTTTTTTGGATAAATCAATTATCAACCTGACTTTCTTTATTAAATTTTAACTTCAAATCATTGCAGTCACAGAAGTGCCACATGATCAGCTGGATGCAGTGTTACTGAATTTCAAACATCATGTTCTGCTGTCCCTTCATGTCATAATGTTACAGGATTAGATGCTCAAAATAAACAGCGTCAGATACACGATCAGCCACAGCATTTTAACCGCCTGGCCAATATTGTAAAGACCTCGACTCCATAAGACGTCCGACAATGTCCTGTACTCTCAGGCACCAAGACATCAGAAGCATGAGCTTAAAGTGTCGAGGTTTGGCCTCCAGATATTGAATTTGTTTTTCCAGCACATCCCAGTTACTTGATCAGATTGAGATCTGGGGAACTCAGATTTGCAGTGTGGCAGGGTTTGAAAGCTGTTGCTGCAAACAGGCAATATCGATGCCAACATTGCCCAGAGCATCACTAAGCCTCTGCCAGGCTGCCGTCTTCATACTGCTGTCCTCACCTCCCTAGAAAAATGACGCCCAGGCCCCCAAACCTAAAGAAACAAGTTTCCTCGGACTAAGCCAGCTTCCATTGCTCCCTGGTCCAGGGTGGTCACTCCCATGCTCACACTCTGGATGGTTAATCTAACTGGTCTACAGCTGTGATGCACTGTGTTCTGACCAGCATTTACTTCTTTGCCTTTACTCCCCATGTGTATCAATATCCCACCTCATGACAGGTGCCAGTGTACCGACATGATAAACTTCTTTAACACGCTTCAGAGAGTTTTTTGTTTTGTAACGTCAGAACTAATATTTTTCAAGCTTTGTTATGCTTGTGTTTGATTTTATATCACAATTAACATTCTCACATCATGTTGTACCTTTAACTGGTCTTGTATTATGTTTTATTTTGAGGACAGTAATGAGTATAGTATAGTAGTAGTATATAGTATAGTATAGTATATATATGACTATAGCCGGCACTTTTGGTATACCCCCCCCCCCGTCAAGCCAAAACTGGGTGTATAGTTGCTCTTTAAGGAGAAGGTACATACCATCTTCATCTTCATCCTCATCATCCTCCTCATCATCTACTTCTCCATCCTGACCAAAGTCTTCCTCCTTGGTAAAAATAATTACAAGTTAAAAATAGAAATAATAAAAAATTATTCATATTAAATATTTATAAACATTTTTTTACCTCATCTTCACCGCTGACCTCCTCATCATCCTCTTCTCCTTCTACCTCCTCTTCATCTTCCTCATCCTCCTCTTCCTCATCAAAGTCCTCCTCCTCTCCATCCTCATCTTCCTCCTCTTCTCCCTCTGTAATAGAAAAATAATAAGTTAACCACAGATGGAACAAAGAATTAAAACTGCCTTAAGTGAAAACATTTCAGCTGCTCTGGGCTAAAACTGATTCTTCTCACCTTCATCTTCATCATCATCTACGCCGTCTCCGTCAACCTCTCCGTCAGAGTCAGAGGCTTCCCTGTCCTCCATGTCGTACCCATCCAGGTAGGTGAGCTGAGGCAGCAGCTTGAACACGCTGTCTCTGTAGTCGTTCAGGTTTGTCACTTCACAGTTGAACAGGTCCAAACTCTTCAGGTTGGCCAGTTTTTTCTGTCGATTAAATGCAGTGATGTTAAGTGATGCTGTGTCTTGAGTTAGTGATATTAGATGCTGAAATGTGCATATAAGGTTGTGGGATTTGTTACAGCAGACCAGTGACAGTGCTGCCCATCAGTAAGTATAACAACTTATACTTACTGATGGGCACTGCTGGATTTTAATACTACGATGCTTCCATCAACGTCACAAACATGTACTTTATTATCGGAATTAGACAAAAACTGGATTTTGCATCTGGTTACTTTGACTAAAAAGTGTATTTTCAAATGTTTACACAAAGACTACTAAATCTCCTATTCTTCCACCCGTCAACAAAAGAATTTGTATGACACGTCTCCTGGATATTTTGTTCATGTGCTATCCTGATAATGATAATGATCATTTTTAAATACGGAGACAATTGATAATGAGGATCTGTCCTGAACTTGTTCCAGTTTAAGATCAAATGTATGAGAATAACAAGAACTGATTTAAAATGTTTTGTCTAAATATATTAAATAGTCACTCAGTATTCGGAAACGTAGCTGTTGTTAAGCCAGATGAGGTGTAATCTCATTTACTGTAGTACAGCTGTGTGCATCACAAGATCATGTCTTCAATGCTAAAAAAGCTTTGTCTTACTATTTTGCATTAACATCAGATAAAACAACAAAAAGCACAATTTCTGCACCCACTCAACACAAAGCGTTACATGCTGTAGACATTCGGGGGGCCTGCGCGTGGCGAGTGTTTCCCCTAAATGACAGCAAAGGAGACAGGAGAGCATACCAATGGTTCCAATGTGCTGATGTCTTTCAATTTGTTGCCGCTCAGGTTTAGATGTGTGAGGTTGGGAAGTTTCTCTGCTAAAACATCAAGGCCACCGCTGATTCTGTTGTCGCTCAACTCCAGCTGAGGGAAGATCACAGTGAGAGATTATTGTAGGCAACGCTTTTTTTTTTTAATTCAACTTTTGCATGGTGTGAAATATATTCATATATTTTTTTTTACCTTTTTGAGTTTTCCTAGTTTAGGCAGGTTGGACACTGACATTAAGCCCACATTTATCAAACTGAGGAACTCCAGGTTGACAAACTCTGATGTGAGGCCCTCGATTTTTCCTTCAGGTGATCGACAATTGTCGAGGACGAGTTCTCGTACCTGGAATACAGAATGATAGAATAAAGTATAACGTCACATTAAAAATGTAATATCCCTTCTTATATGCAGTTTATAAAACTGTTATTTGATGATTGCATTTTCCCTCAAAACACTCCAAATTCATAATAATCCAACAATATCTAATCCACCCAGTGTGTTGCAAAGTGTTTGCAAAGTAAAACACCTCAGGAAACAAGTTGGCAAACAACAGGAGCAAAATGTGTGAGGTTTTTTTTAATGGGGGTTTGTTGTTGTTGTTGTTGTTGTGCAAAGCGAGTAAAGGTATTTTCTCCTTGTTGTAAAACATGATTAAAACTAGTCTGAAGGCGGAGTTTCTGTCTCCTCTTAAAGCTAACACCGGTTGCGCAATTCGGTTGCAGGACAAAAAAAGCAACGCTGCGAAAAAAAGTTGCTGTCAAACGTCAAAGATTCACGATTTCAGCAGTAAAACACCGACATGGAGGAAACGAGTCCGTGTAAAAAAACCCACAGAGAGCTTCGTCTGTCCGGGGGACGACGAGTCAACACGTTGATTCGTGTGAAAACGAGGAAGAGCAAAGCTGCAGCAGCAGCAGCAGCTTCCTTCATGACCTGCTGCTGCAGCCACTAATGACAAATGCAATGATTTTTGTGAGCTAGCTCGCTACAGGCTAGCCATTGCCCCCTTTTAAACGCTGCCGTGCGGCAGAGGAGCAGCTCCACGGCTCCGTGTGCCCGCCGCCATTAGCCAGCAGCAGCGGAAAGGAGTGCGAATACACCCTTTAGTGAAGCGCTTGTTTTTCTCCGTTAGACCAGCTTTTCATGGGGGAAGTGGAATATCCTCTTTGTCGTCGAGCGAATGGCCGATATCGCCAGTTTGTTTCGGGGTAACTACGTCGATTTCAGGTCGAAGGAAATGTGTCGAGAGCGGAAATTTTAGTGAAAAAAAAAACAAAGATGGAGACGGTTCCTTTCTCCCAGAGCTTCAAAGACGACAGAATGACAACATGGCGATCCCCGAGACACAGTATGCAGATCTCTGAACACCTTCCATGGCGAAAAGTGATGTTTAGAAAGTGTAATGGTCGTGTCTTGCACTGTGCTGAATGAATATCTCCCGTGTGGAAATCGTTTTATTTCGCGCACGGGTCCAGGGGGAAACACCGACCGTCGAGTTTTCCCCCTGCCCACGCATGAAGCGCGGTGCACCGGATCTCGGTGTCATTCAGGCAGGCTGCTCCGGTCACAGGCCGCCGGGCGACCAATCGAGCTGTTTTAAGCGACAAGCGACATCAAGTCGAGGTTTAATCACGTTTATTCAGAGGGTGGATGGTTGTTTTCGGGGTTTTCGGTGTTTCACGCGGCACATTTTGTTGTGTACGACCCCGTTTAGCGACGGGGGCTAATATGGCGGGAACAAAAACACGAAGTTGGGAGGCTGGTGTCTGAATGATCCCCGCTCCGCCAGACTTCATTTAAAAAGTGTGTGATTTTAACACCGGCGTAAACGCGCGGGTACGAACCGTAAACGTGGCTGCTGCGGGAGCGTGGAGGCTATTTTCGGGGATTTGCCGCCGCACACTCCCCTTTTAAACCCCAAGCAACAGCTTAAACGTGGCTTTTAAAACAAATCGCTATTACGTGAAGACTTGGCCGCCTGCTCTTGTTTGCGCGGAATTGTGAACGGGCTTTGGTTGGAAGAAGTGGTGAAGGTATGGATGACTCGTGAAGCAAGTGACTGTGTTTTTTTTTTTTTTTTTTGTTGTCGCTGCTGATTGTGGCCGTTTGATATCAACGTGCTCCGTGGAAATTTCACGACACGACCCGTGATCGGCGACGACCCCAGTGGACACGCCACAAAAGCAGCTGCCCTCGCACAAACGCCTCGAAGTTGTAAAGTGCATTTTGAAATAAAAGAAAAGCAGCCCCCGTCTGAGCAGATATGCTAGCAGCAAACATGGCTTCCACGGGTCTGTGTAAAACCTACCGCTCTGTGAATGCCAAACACGGCGCAGGATGCAAATGTGCTAACATAAGCAGCGTAAAAAAAAAGAAAGAAAGAAGTTTACAGATTGTGCTCCGACCGTGGGGCTGAATTGTGTGTGTGTGCAGCCCGGAGCGAGGAGGGTTAAAGCACTGCGATAATACCAGCGAGCTGAGGGGGGATCGCCGCTTCAAAGTAACGATTGAATCTCGCTTTTCTCCTCTACGCCCAATCCGAACCAGTGTGGAGGGTTAAGCTTGTTGTGCGACTGTTTTCCGGCCCATCACGGGGGAGAAACACCACCGTGAAGCCCATGTGGTCACCGTTGCGTTAGCCACACAGGTCACTCGCAAAGCAGAAAAAAGTAGCAAGCTAGCTAGCGAGAGGCTAGCCAGAAAACTAAGGGCTGGTTTCTTTAAAAAAAAAGCACGACTCACATCAGACGGTGTCCTGTTTCTTAGCTCCAAGTGGATCCTCTTGTTCATTTCCATCTCGCCCCGTGCAAGTGAAACTTTTCTCTCCTGGGTTTCGCTGGGATCTTCAGTCCAAAGGCAGAGATGCCCTAATGGAGGGAGAATATAGGACTGTATAATGAACTGAGCCAAGCCAAGTTAGTCGGAGAGAGGAGAGACAACCATGGAGGGAAACGGGACTGAAACAAAATATACGCCCAACAGCGCCATCTGCGTCCAGATCCGCCCATCGCCCTCCACAGGGCCATTGCAGTCACAAAACATGACGCTGCCCCGAAACAGAGCTGCTGTGGTGCAATTTGTTTCTGTGAGGAAACTACTGTACGATGCGAAGTGGAGACAGGAGCCTTTTTGTCCCATCGCCTTTATCCAACCGAGGCATGTGTGCATCTTACGCAAAAACAACATCCAGCTAATTAGACATCGGAAATAAAAAAAATAAAAAAAGTCGGTCACACGATGAACTCTTCTGCCTCACAACTGGAAGTTCCACAGTTTGAAAACGTTATTATTTGTCATAGCTGCTAAATTCACCGTTTAGGTATTTAAAGGGAAGAAAGAAAAAATCTATCATCTCTGTGTTTTTTTTTTTTTTTTAAACCTGTTGCCCTCCAAATCAAAAATGTCTTATTTTATATCAGTTCAGGAAATGAAGACACTGAGAAGTTGTTTTTTAAATAAACTGCTTAAAAAACACCACCTGCTGTGTTGCGTTGTGTTTTTTGTTGGGACATATGGACACACTGCTGGAAGGGGTATATTTGGTCTGCAGTAAAGAGAGCATTGTGAATGCATATGGTTGGGCTCTGTACCCCTCCTCCCCACAACCCCCTTTACTTCCTGAGACACCAGAGCCCTGAAGCAGAAGTTGACTGACTGAGCCGTTGATTCTGCTCAGAGCCACAAATCACCAAAGACATTTAGGACGTTTTTTTAAGTTATTAATTTATGTCAGAGGTCAATAATGAAGTAAAGATAAGACTGATATACACAAACAACCCAGCTGAAAATGGTGTGCACCCACTTTATCAGCCATCAACGGCTTATTATCCAAATACTCCATATTTAGCCTTGTGCATTTTAAATGTACTGTATATTGTATTTGTACAGTTTAATATCAGAGGTTAGTAGTTTAGAGGGGACACCAGGAGATGGCACTGTGATATCTACTTTGGTATTTCTCAAACTTCACTTTCTTTGTACAACAATTCAGTGTGTGAGAGTGACAGCCCTTTTTCTGATAACCAATCATATGCAAAACTTGGCCTGAGTCCCTTCTGGTGTCTGCTGAACTTTTATCAGCGGAGGAGTTCACTGTGTGCAGCCTGTGGTCTCAGCTGGAGGTCGAAGTAGACATCGAGGGTCCTGCTGATCGAAGGAGCAGCTCAGGGTAGTTTGAATTTAAATGTGACTAACTCTAGAGCTGGAGAAGACTGTGATACTTGGCAGTGTGTGGTTACAAGATGAGGGTTTTTTTTTCACTTTTCCCACTGCAACCATGAAACATACACTATATGAATCAGATAACTTTATATTTACCCATTGCATGAAGTTATGTGTGGATTGTGGTGAGGCTCCTTCGATGCAGCAGCGAGTGAATTTAACAAGGGGCACTCCACATTTCCCCAACAATGCTGGAGGCAATTGGCAGCTGAGTGTTATTTACCCTGCTGGATGGCTTCTTCCAGTGAGTCGCTCAAACACACACATCAGCGCTCAATGTGCTGTGAGAAGATTGAGAACACACCCCAACCGAGCGGCTCTCCATCTGTGAGATAAGATGGGTCTGCCCTTACGCTGGAGTTGAAGACAGGATTTCTGGCTTTGTGGCGTTTTCCACAGAGTATTTTACCACAAGTACTGCAAAATGCACGGCTTTACTAGAAATAAGACACATTTACTATCTTCAACAGCAACACTTGGGGCTTTATGATAGTATCATATCAAGAACTTCATTTAACTCTGTCTGTTTTCAAGCATCTAACATTTTGTTTGTCAGATTCAGTTAAAGTATTCTTGTTTCCAAAGCAACAGCAACATTTTACAAAGGACCTAAAGCTTGCACATTAAAATGCATGAAAAACAGAAAAGTTCCTTTAATCATCCATTTTTTTACTTTAATGAAAACAACACCATTTTTTAAAACTTGTATGTGTCTCTTTGATTACTACATACATTTATATTTTACACACCGCCCTTCTCAACTTGCCCCGGTCTTCTTTTTTTTCCGTCCTCTGTCTGTGTTGTGCCAACTCCTCCAGCTTTACAAATATGATAAGACCAAAGCTGCAGGAACTCTCCCAGCAATACAGTAATGGTTAACCAGATAATTCATTAAGGGGTGGGAATAGAAAACAGTCAGAAGTTATTCTGACTTCTCTGCTCTTTGCCCGCCTTCAATGAGTTTGAATTCATTCATAGTGGGACTAAGAATGGAGGAGACGTTGCAGCAGGACAAACAAGAGATGGAATATAAAAATCCAAATGACGACCAAGGTAACGTTTTAAATGTCTGCTCTTCTTTTCAAATTAGTTTTTTACTCATTTCCACAGTGTAAATTTAGTCTTTGTTATTGTATTTCAAACTCAAGTGTTTTGTGTATCTGGAAGAGAAACTTTCTATTATCCATGTGTTTAGCCAGCCATGCTTTACAAATACTTCTGGGTGTGTCTTTGATTGTACTCTTCATTTATTTACATATTCTCTTTGGTGGGCTTTCTGTTTTAAAGGTGGAATCCACCGGCGATTGCGGGACAGGGATCTGCTCAGAAAGAGGAAGGCCGAGGCTGAAGAGAAGGAGACTAACCAGTGGGTTTTAGGGTAAATTTACAGAGAAGCACAGTCAATATTAGAGAAGTGACCTAAATTTGCAGCTGGACTGTTCAGTTCCACCTTGAAAAAAATCTATAAATCCACAAAAGAACTTCAGTGTATTGACACGTTATAAATAAGTTTTACTATTGTTATTGAGGCTTATTAGCCAAACTTGCATCACAACACTGTGCTTTACAGAGAACAGCGTATTATCAGCAACCCTAGCTGCTTATCACTTCTCTGGTTTATATTGAATATGGAGCAAGAGGAAACCAAAGGTTGCTCTGGTGTTTCTATTGACGCCCCAGATCCAGGTCAGGGACTTTGTACTATTTGGCTTTGCTAAGTATCACACAGAGCTGTATCAATGTCCACTGTTGTCAGGCTTGATCACAATTAATGTGCTCTTTCAGGGTGGAGAGGCAGAGGAAAAGATCGAGGGCTGATGAGAAGAGCAGCACGAAAAAGAGAGGGAGGCCCAGGAAGAGTGAGCCCACGCTGGAGATACCTGTCTGTCAGGACGAGGCAGCATCTGCTCAGGAGGCTCCTGCAGTGGTGGTGCTGCCTGAATCTGTGGCGGTGGTCTCAGAGCAAACATCAGGCTCTCTGACCCCCTCACTGACTGCGGGCGGTGACAAACCAGAGTCACAACCAGAGTCTGTCCTGGCCGCCCCTGCCTCCACCCTAGTGCTGGGATCTGTCCACACCTCTCTCTATGCTCCACTTCTGACTTCTCCAGCACCAGTTAACCAGAGACCAGCTCTTCTTTCTCTCTCAGTTCCTGCTCCTCTTCCCACCAGTTTTGTAGATGCAGCTTTGGTCCATCTGCAAGCTCCAGATCCAGCTCCAGATGCTGGACCAGTCCCAGGTCTGTCCCAAGTCCTTGTTCCAGCTCCTGCTCCTCCCCAGGTAGAGACTCTCTACACAGAGTCAAAAGACAGAGAGGCCCTTGACCAGGTCCTGATTGAAGACTTGGGCCCAGATGACGAGGAAGACATCTTCCCATTGCAAGACAAAAGAGCTGATGAAGGTATGAGCACAAACAATCCTTTGAAACAAACAGTTTAAGAATTTATGCTTTCTGTCTCCAACTTTACTTTTTCTCTGAATATTAACCAAACACTGTCTGTCAACCTTTTTTCTTTAGATTTGACTGAGCCACCGTCGATCAACTTACCTGAACAAAACAAAATGTTCTCCATTCCAACTTTGTCCTCTCAACCTCCACCAGAATATCTCCCAGGAAATTATTCTAATTTGTAAAATTATACTTTTGTCTCAGTTCAGGACAAGCAAAGCCAGACTACTTCCCTTCTTGTCAGTGTGTACCTGAGTATTGTTTTGGTTCGTGTGCAGCCTGCTGAATGTATGCATTGCTTGTTTGAAAAAAAAAAGTATGAATTTAAACCAAACCTGTATGCTTATTTATTCTTGGTTTGTGCTTCAATGCGAAGTACAATAATTGCGTTTTGTACTTTGCATTAAGTCAACAGCAAAATGTATTTACTTTTATTTAAAAGTAACTTGTCTGAATTACTGGTAATTATTTGATAATTGCAGTTTTATTTGATTTAATTTTGTAAAAGTTTTTTTTTTTAACAAATAAAAGACCCTGCTTACAGTATTCAGTTGTCACCATTATCTGTAAATAAGACAAATATGTTATCAATGTTCAATTGTTTATTCTTCTTCTGTGATTGTGCCACTTTGCCTCCCTTTTGCAAATATTAAAGCTTGTAAACGAATTTTTTTACATGCAGAATTTTTTTCAGCCACTTTTCCTGCAGACCACACAAAGTTTGGGAATATTAAGACTGGTGTTGTGGAGAATTTGAATGATGTTCAGGTCAGGGGTTAGTGAGGGATGATCCAAAAGCTTCAGCTTGTGTTTGTTATTGAAGTGGGTCATGGAGGTTTAGAAATAGTAGCAGATTATAAGGAGGAGGATTCCACCTTAAGGATTTGATATGATGAATGTCAACACACTAACAGTAAATAATTATCTGGTCAGGTCAGTCAGAAAAAAGTTTTTTTGCTAATGTGACATGTATGTATGTATGTATTTGTTCATTATTCAGGAGTGTGTCAGTGTAATGTAATCGCATATGATAATACTCATTGTTCTTTTTGCATTTGTGATGCGTTAGCACATGAGCAACATTTCAATGTGTAAAGGTGTGAGTACTTTATACCATGTTTCATCGACAGCAGTGCATTAATGTCAGATTATTTTACATTCTGTTTAAATCACGAATCTGTAAAGTTTATCAAAGCTTTGCGTTTATTTCAAAAAACAAAGTTGGATTGTGATATGTTGTGGAGCAAAACCTGATCAGAACACTCAGGAACAATATAACAGATACAAAAATGACCACGTCCCTCTCGTGACTATGTTGTTGCACATGTTTGTTTGTTCTGTTTTTATGAATAAAGTTTTCTTTAAAAAAAGGTAACTGAAGGGACTCTCGGCTGCCATCTGCTGGTCTGAAACATGCAGTGTGCTGCAGCGACTGCACATGTAACATGACTCCTGCAACATACATGTGCGACTTTTGTGAAACAGCACATGTGTGTTGCATTAACCTGCTAAAAACACAGGATGAGATCAGGTGAGAGACTGTGCTGCTCTCAGTCGCACGTTTGTCACGTGAAACGCTGCTGGTTGGCCAACAATTAAAATCAGACGTGTACTTCCGCATTGAGGAACTCCCACGTGTGTTGGAAGTACGGATGTTGTGTGTGTGTGTGTGTTTGTGTGTTGAGCAGCAGCTCGATCTAAGCTGGCTGGTATTTAAAAGAGTGATCATAGTTTAGGATTATTAAACATGGCTCCTGTGTGTGACTGTTGCTGTGAGAACATCAACAAACTGCAGCAGCAGGTTTCTGTGATGAGGAAAGAAATGAAGAACCTGAGGTACAGCTCGCACCAAAACGAACTGTAACATCTCTAATACTGTTTCTCTTTAAATAACAAAACATGAGATGATTTTTATTCACCGTCTCTCTTCCTTCAGGCAGATGTTGGACGGCGCAGCTCGGGCCCATCGCAAACACCTGACGTCCATTCAGTCTGCAGTGTCAAAGGTTGGAGTCAGAGAAGCAGAGAAAGACCAGACACCACCTCCACCAACATCACCATCACCACAGGCTGCGTTAGAACAAGGTACGATACAGAGCCAGCCTCTTCCTGCACTGACACTTATCATTTCATTTACAAACTGCAGCTCATTATTATTTATATACTCTTTGATGATTCACTTAAATGTATAAAAAACTGTCCAAAACCAAAATTCCTCTCGCCTGTAGTGAGTAAACTTATCAATTAGAAGACCAAGAATTTCGGCACTGATAAATAAAGTATGTTAAGTATATATATATATATATATACCATCAATCACTTCTTTGGCGAATAAAATATTCAAATATACAAAATCAAATAAATGCAGAAATAATATATGTAAACTAGAGAGTAACGAAGGCCAAACAGTCACCCACTGAAACCACAATTGAATTCACTAGATTCGGAATTTTGTTGGATCTGCACCACATTGTTCACACTCTAAATAACAGTCCCCTAAATCTGCCTGATCTTGTTTCATCAAGATCCATGAATTATTCCCTGGGAGAAAAAAAACATCCTAACCACATCTTTTCTTGACAAATACAGCATATGAAAACATAACCTACCTCTCAAAGGTAAATTACAAAAAGTGGAACTGAAACACATGCGCCTTTGTGTTACTGCTGTTTTATTAATGTTCCACGTCTCTATTCTCACCTGTGGAACTATACAGGAAATATCCAGACGGTCCCGATCGGTTACATCAGTTCCTGTTTCTCAGTGAAGAACGGGACACCCAGGCAGCCCACCATCTGTGGCCCCTCGAGGGCCGAGCTGCGCATCCAGCAGAGTGTTTTCAATAACCCGGAGCACGCTCTGCTCGGCCTGGAGCAGTACTCTCATGTCTGGTAAGTCACATACAGTTGGTGTCCTGCAGGTTTTATAGTTACTGTCTGTCTCTTTCACTGCTCAGTCCACGTGGTCTTGCTGTTTCCCCCAAAATAGCTAAAGGTATTATTGGCTGTAATAATCAGACATTATCAATCAGTATTTTTCAGTCTCATGTTCCTGGCCAGTGTGATCTCTAAAATAATAATCAACAGGGTGAGTTACAAATGGAGTGTGTAGAAAACCATCCATTTATAGGAGTTATTGGTTAGTCTGTTGGTTTGTCAGCTGGACAAAGTGTGAAATGGATTTCCATGAAACCTGCTGGAAGGATGGAACATGGGCCAAGAAACTGTCCATTCAAGTTTGGCAGGGAGCTGGACAAAGGGACGGATCCAGGATTTGTTTAATCATTTCATTTAGCATTGTGAGATGGAACATTTTCACCATTGTCCCTGGGAATAATGTGTGAATCTTGATGAAAAATATCAGGCATGTTAAGGGGACTGATATTTATGAGTTGTGGCACGTTTGGTGTGGTTTTGTCCCTGTGTCTCGTGTGTGTGGGCGCATGAAGCCGTGTGAAACTGATACTGTTTTAAAGGCATTCAAATTCAACTTGTTTGATTATTCACTGATTGCAGCAGTGAGTGTGACTGGATGAGACTCTCGTCATGCATCACTGAAGATTTATGAACATTTGTCCCATTGTGTTTGTCAGAACTTGCTCATTTCAGCCGGACATCGTCTGTAAACAATTCGATTTTTTGTATATTTTGTTGAAATCTCTGTATTTTCTGTGTTTACAGGATCATTTTTCTCTTTCACAAAAATGGACACCTGAGCTACAAAGCCAAAGTCAAGCCTCCCAGACTGAACGGTCAGAGAGTTGGTGTTTACTCCACACGCAGTCCTCATCGACCCAACGCCTTGGGTCTAACTCTGGCAAAGCTCGATAAAGTTGTAGGTGAGAAACATCAGCTCAGTCTTATGTGGCTAAATATGTGTTTGTGTCTTTTGTACAATCTGGGCAGAAAGTTTAGACATTTTCACACTAAACTCTAAATGCCGGGGAACACAGATGTACAGAGTATTTTTGACTCCGCCCCCAGGACTTTATGTTTTCATCTGCGTTTGAGTTTTAGAAAGATTATGCACCAACAATTATACCGATTTACAAGAACCTCTCTGGAGGGGCGGGGCATGATCCAATTAGATCATAATTGGTGTGGATCCAGATCAGGGGGTGGATACGGAATCGCTTTTTTCCTTCAACATTGCGGGAGAGGGTGTTTTTAAAATATTTGAGAATAATTAATTTATTAAATTTCATTCTTCCAGCAAGTTTCAGTAAAATCGCTTCTGTAGTTTTTGTGTAATCCTGCTTACAGCTGAATAGTAATAAAAACGTAACCTCCTCGCTGAAGGTAATAAGTGACTCTGCTCACATGCATTCCTGCCTTTCATTTTCTAGGTGACACAGTACATCTGTCAGACATCGACATGATTGCAGGCACCCCAGTCCTGGACATCAAACCCTACATTCCAGCGTACGACTCCCCACAGACCAGGACTCACATGGAGCCTTATGACGTTAACACAGACGCCTCCAGTGTGGAGGAGTCAAACATCTCAAACGTCCCTAACACCTCAGATACAGACCCTCAGTCAGACCTGAGAGCTGAAAGAACTGATTGTGACTTGGAGAGTCAAGTCTCAGACGACAATTGTGAAGCTGTTGTTCCTTCAATAGCTTCAGCTTCAGTCAGTGCTCAGTTTTCTCTGCACCGTGTGCTGGAGGAGGCCAAAGCCTATATGAGCCAAGATGGTTTCTGCCAAAGTGAGCAGCAAGTTTCAGAGTCTCCAGTAAACAAGTCTTCAGAGTCAACAGTGGACCGTCCCTGCTATGGAGAGGAAGTCTACAGCACCATTGCTGGCTGGATCAGAGCGCCTCCTGTTGCCAGTCTGGAGGTACGCTTCACTCCTCGTGCTGAGAGGGAGCTCGCTGAATTCCTTCCTGCACATGAGTCAGGTAAGACATAGTATATGTATAGTATACAGTGGTGGAGGAAGTACTTAAACTTTTTACTTCAGTAAAAGTACAAATAAATAGATAGAAATTAACAAAAGGTAAAGAAGAACTTGCTTTGAATTATATTTAAAGTATTAAAAGTACTTGTCAAGTGTAGCCTGTTCCTTCATGTAGCGGTCTACTACATCTTTACCTGTGTCTTCTGTACATTCTGTTCAATTCAAGAATAATCTTGAGGAGGCGGGTCTATTGCTACCTGCTGGCTCTGATTGGAGCAAGTGACCAATTCCCCTCTCTTAATTGATTACTTTTAAAGATATGTTAAAATGATGTGAACATGTTGCACAATGCTTTAAAAAAATGTAGAGGACTAGAAAGTACAGATAATTACTGATATATGTGGTGGAGTAAAAGTGAAAAGTGCCTGAAGATGCATCTACTTAAGCATATACAGATATGTGAAAAATGTACTTAAGTACAGTGATGAAGTAAATGTATTCAGTTACATCCCACAACTAACTTCATGTGTCAGTCTATGAAGTTTATTGTTGCCTGGAGATAAGGGCAATGTTTTTCTTCTGTCCACAAGAGGCTGCTGTTGTGACAGTGATAAATATGAAAGCAGTCGTTCATCATTGAAAAAAAAAACCCCATGATAAATATATGTGCCACACAGGACCCAATGAAAGTGTCAGACCCAGGTTCAAGTTTCTGCGCAGTTCAGAGGAGGCAGCTGCCGCCATCAGAGGAGTGCTGTCAGCAGACCCGAGGTCAGTCTACAGGCGCACACGCTGCAGGGACAGGCTCTTCTTCTTCACCCTGGACACGGCCGACATCACCTGCTGGTTTGGTCAGAGCTTTGCTGAGGTTCTGCAGGTCCGACCTGTCGAGTGCCAGAAAGAAACCCAATGAAAACGCTAGAGCTGGGTAGAGTCGCTTTTCATGTCCGTTGAGGAACAAAGATTATTTCTCTGCTGATAAATAGATATTTCTATTGACTATCTCGTGATAGGTTCAACATTTTTATATGCAGATTATTCGATTATTTAAAGGATTTTATGTATAATTTTCTTTGTCTGCCCCTTGTGACAAATAAACGGATCATGAATGGATGATTGGACTGTCTTTTCCTTCTTGTAATCATTACAGGTAGAACTGCACATACCAAGAGTAATTCATTTATAAGGTAAAATAATCTTTAGTTACATGCATGGTAGAGCTAGACTCAAATGTGTTCTGATTTTTAAAGCAACAAGGGTTTTGAATATGAAACAAGTTTTTTAAGGCTCTTTATATGTTTGTTATGGAATCGTATCTGTTGCACAATACCATCGTAGAGACATGTGATCAGTCCCAAATAATTTCTGCAGCATGAGAGAATGACCACAAACGCACTGCCAGAGTCAAACAGAACTAACGTGAATAACAAGAAATTCTGCAACAGACTGTAACAGCCCTGATCGCCCAGGGCCCAAGCTGAAGGAGGCGCAGTGATTAAAATGATTATCTTTATGTTCAGGTAAAACATAACAAAGAAAAAAATCCAGCGTGTTGTGTCAATTTTAAAATAACACATGCAGTCATCAAAGCGGATACACATCATATAAGCATGGACGATGTGGCCAAAAATGAATTTAATGGTGCCAAGGCACAACAACACAAAAGTACAGTGAATACAATAAATCTAAATTTTGAATTAAAAAGCAAAAGTTTATGGATGATAAAAAATAAATACAATAAAGCAGCTAAACTTAAAGCAGTGACAGCTACAATCAGTATTGTTGCGGATTGACTCTCGGCCTCAATGGTGTTAAAGATGGTAAGTTTTGTTTGAGTCGATATTTAAATTTATTGGACGTTTATTATATTGGTATTGTTTTTTTCCTCAGGCCTATCAATACTGAGTTAATTATCAGTGTCCGGTAGGGGGCGTTGGTAAGCTGCAGTGCAGCCTGTGTCCACCCGCCGCGTCACAGAATAGCCGAAGAAGAGAAACGGCCCAATAGGAGAGCTGACATTTGTGTTTTGAACGAGACGCGGTTGACGGTCGTTCAACGCAGTTTTATTTTTTCCTGTTCACGTTTATAACGCTGGATAAAACTTCCTGTCGACGCCTGAGAGGTAAAGTTCGGTTACACAAGTTAACAAACAATAGTTCGATAAGTGTAAAGGCTCGTAAATTAGCTAACTGAGTCGAGCTAACTTTAGCTAACAACAGTCGTTCACACAAGTTTGTTATCGTAGCTAATGTTATGCTAACTTACGTCCTTGTTGACATTTTTGACGCTGTGTTATTTCATACAACCAAGTCAGGTTTGGTCACTTATTTGTCTTATGTCACTTAATGTCACTTAGCTTCCGTGCTAGCTAATTAATGTTGTAATATTTTTGTAACAGCACGATTAATAGTATAATGTGTTTTTCAGTTGTACAGATACAGAGAAATGTCCTCCAGGAAGTCAGGTTCCACAGGGGAAGGCTTGGTAAGACACTCACACTCATGCACAGTATACAGTTTTAAATTATTACTCAGTAAACTGGTGATATTTGATTTAAACTTGTATTTTTGAATTATAGCCTTCCACTAAATATGGAGAGCGTACCCCTTTGAGAAGTGTAGAGAACGAGATGCAGCACCTGTCAACTCCATCATCAAGACTGAAATCAAGTGCTGACGCAGTGAAAACGATAAAAGTGCGTTTATTAATATTTTAAAAAGCTCTCATTGTTTTCAGTGTTTTTTGCAGCCTGCTCTTACATTTTCTATCCATTTTAATTAACAGGATGATGTTCCCCTCTGTGAATGTTCTCCATCCACCAAAGTGAGCCAAACTAGTGCTCCCATTAGTGATGTGACAACTGCTGACGCCGCTTGTGGACTTGGAGATGTAACGTTTAAATCCTTCGTCTGTCCTGGTGGTGAGATAGAGATTTCAGGGTCATCAGTGTGTGCAGAACAAAGCATCGTTTTGCCTTATGACCAGGCTACATCCATCACTGAAACAGAAGATACAGTCCTATCTGACAGTATGATTGTGCAGTCAAGCAGGGACCACAATGAGCATCCCTACTACAATCTGGAGATGATAGATGCTTCTTCAGGTGATGCTGATGCAGCTGCAGCATCACTCTGTGGAATCTACAGCACTACACTGGCCTCTGGGAGCCTGGAGGATGAACATGCCACACACGATTCAGTAGTTTCTCAGACAGACTGCTGTGGAGAGAGAGATGCCTGTGATAGAGGTGAGGTGGAAGTTGCAGATGTCAACATACGACACGATGAGATGATTCCTCTGCCCTTGGCACAGCTAGATGAATCTTCACAAGACAACAGTGTTAATTCAACTAATGTCTCTGACTGTGGCCAACAATCAGAGACATGTCAAGCAGATCATCCCGACTCTAGCAGTTTAAATGAGGTTCCTGTCACCACCACTGTCTTTGAGTCTAAAGGAACAAAACTAAGTGATGTAACCTTCAAATCTTTTAACTGCAGCGGAGGTGAGATAGAAATTTTAGATCGTACCAACGTTATAAATGAGACTATTCCTCTATCAACTGCCTACACTGTGACCAGTTCTTTGTCATACAGCTTGAATCAAAGCATTTTAGCCAGTGAACATGATGTGCAAAACGGCAATGATCATTCAGATCACCCATACTGTTTTGATGAAAGTGACTCATCCACTTCAGGTGGAAACCTCTCCTCTGCCCAGGAACCATTGTCATGCAGCACTAATGAAATTGATGAAGTAAAACAGATTACCTTGGTGGCACCAGAAAGCGAGAGAAAGGGAGAAGAGGATGCTACCTTTGGCTCTTTCTTCAAAGTTGGAGACAGGGTGGAAGAATCAAATGGCACCTCATTGTCTGAGAAGACTTCCTCTCTGCCTGATTATCAGGCTGTGATCGGCCAGCCCCTGGATGACAACACTGTCCCCGCTTCTGTTACACAGGATCAAATCCAAGCTGACTATGAGCTACTGAACTGTCATGAGGGAAATGATGAAGTTGTTTTAGATACTCACTCACCAGTTTTCCGAACATCTTCGCTGATTAACATCTCGTTAAATCAGTTGGATAATGAATCCAACTGCCAATTCCAAGAAACTGACAAGCAATCAATACATCCTGAAGACAGTGCGTTGCCTTCAATGCTTCACAAAACAGAGTCTTCTGACTGCCACAAATCTGTGGCTTCAGCAGAGAGTCCCACTCCAGTGGAAGTGCAGCAGCATCTGGAGCACGTCTCTCAGGTGCATTCAAGCAGTGGAGCGCCTGAATCCAATGAGGCAAAAGACAGTGCCCTTGGTTCGTCTGGAAATGGACATGCGCTTTCTAATTCTGCTGAACAACTTAATGCAGAGAATATCCCTGGCATTTTGAAAGCTCTGTCACAGTGTCCCTCATTAGCATCGGCTCTGCAGTTTGGAATCCTCAGTCCTGTTGTTAGGAGAATTTCTACATTTATGGCTCAAACTGATCCTGCTTTAGATCATTTTTTAGCTGACGACTCAGTTGTCGATGGTGAAAAGAGCCTTATCGCTCCTGTTATTGGTGACCGCTCTGGATTATGGGCAGAGCATTTGGAGAGCCCCATGCCACATCCTCTGTTTAACTCTACAGCACTGGGTTACAAGACCCAGTCAGGCCTTGTCACTGAGCCGGAAAAGGGTGTGAGTGCGAAGCAGTGTGCCATGCCTCAGTCTGAAGTAGAGAAGCCAGTGCTGGACTTTCCGTTGATTGCTGATGGTCCCCTTCAGCAGCAGCTCCGGCAGATGGCCGAGTTCCTCATGTTGGCATCTGGCAAGATGTGTCCCACCGGTGTCCCTGCATCTGCTCTACCTCCTGCTGCCGCCACAGCCCCATCAGCAAGAACTACTCCTGCAGAATCCCATAGTGTTTGTGTGGGCACCACTGCTGTGGAACTAGTGGACCACAGCATCAATACATCTGGCCAGTTTGAGAGAAAGAGGGAATTCTCTATGGTTGATTCCTGCACTCTTACTGACCCTCTCCTGTGGAAGTAAGTGTTGGCTTTTAATTAATTATTTAACAAACCTTAGGTTAACAGTGATTTCTGATTATGCTTTGACTAAATCTTGTTTCTGCTTGTTTCTCTGTCTGCCTCACTCTTTTCTATTGATGTGGTTAAAGTGTACCACCAGGGAGCCTTGAGTGCATCCCTAGACAAGAGCTAGAGCAGAGGTTACGGTCTAGCATGATCATGGTGGAGGCCCTGGTGCAGCAGTTGACTGCAGCCCGAGCACAGGGATCTCCCTCTCCAGGTCCGGCACCTTCAGAGCTCAGAGAGAAACTGGTGCAGACAGACCACACTGAACTCAGTCAGGTAAAGAGGCATCCTGACAACTGGGAGATGTGAAAAATTAAAAGTTGGTGCAGCTTTTGTTGATTTAATTCTTTCACTATAATAATGCATTTGGTTTCTTGTAGTTCTACATTTTGTTTCAAGTTTTACTTTTTCCTATTCTATACAGACCTCAATGTACCGAGATCTTTATATGGAGGCTCTGAGCAGGATTAGTGAGTTGGAGCTGGACGGAAGCTCTCTCCAGAGCCTGATTCAGTGGATGCAGGACACCAGGGTCACCATGGTGAGACACGACACATAGTGATACAACAAGCTCTGTGGTGTAAAGTTTTAAAAATGTATGAAGTACACTGTTGTTGCATATGTTTGAGGACACCCACCTGGGCACAAACTGGGCAAAATTATGTTAAAAGATTTTGTTTGTTCATATGTGGAAAAAATATTTTAATGCACATTTTCTTTGTTTGTATTTTAATGACGTTTACGTGTATTTTATCCCACAGACTTCTCTCAGTAGTGACACGGATGCTGCTCTCTCTAACATGAAAGAAATTGAAGATGTAGTTAGAGAGGACCATCAAAGCCTCATTGTACATGTAAGTAAACATGTCATGCATGTCTTTCTCACATGACATCCACCGCAAGTATTTGTGTAATTATCCATCGAGCAATTATGTTACAGCATGTGTACACTCGTATAGGTCAACATGTTCATGTGCTTGAAATATAACTGATATTTGTTTCCCCTGTGTTGTTTAGTATGGTAAGATGAAGGCTCTATTAGAGAATACAAAGGAGACACAAACGAGAATGATGCAGAAGGTCAAAGATGCTCTTCACCAAAGAAATGACATGAGGACACAGATGGAAGAGGCCTTCACAGCCAAGGAGGCGGTAAACACAATGACTCATCTGTTAATAGTCATGGAGACAAAGTAATTAAGTTTTTACAAGAGTCTCTGCTGCAGGTTGCAAATGCTTAATCATTTTGAGGTTTTTTAGAATTGCTGAATCCAGTACTTCAAAACACCAGGACTGCATCTTTTCATGCTTTTGTTGTGAGAAGATAAGATAAAGGGAATATCACAGGTTTTTTAATACTTGAATGTTTTATGTAGCAGAAGAAGCAGTTTGTGCTCTTGTTAAATTAAATATAAATTATTAGGCAGAATTTCAATCTCCAAAGTGAATTTTTGTTACGATTAGTGCCAGAGTATGTTTTAAAAAAAAATCTTTCTTACCATAAAGTGTTTGTTTGCCTGTTTCCAGGCCTTCAGTGCGATGGAACAGCTAAGGACACACTGTGGCACAGAAATGTCAGAGCTTCACAAGAGTTTGGGGTCACAGCAACAACTCCTGGCTGCCCTCAACCAGGCCTACCCAGAACAGGCAAGAACAAAAAGCATATTTCAGCATTATTCAGCATAATATCCTTCATAATGTGTCTAATTTCATTTTTCTTCTCTACTAATGCAGGTTGCATTAAACCAGGCCTACAGTGAAACACTGAACTCAGCTTCTAATCTTTTGTCTGAAACCATGGAGGAGCAGTCCAGTTTGATGAAAGAAGTAAGTACAGTGTATCCTTTCAACAACACTTTTACCCAGTGTGTTGTGAGTCTCAAAATTATAAATAATATAAGAAGTAGAAATGTATAAATATATTTATTTCAGCATTGTTTACCCGAACAAAATGTATTCTTACTACAAGTACTTTATTTATTATTTAAGTATAATATTGCCGACAGTACTTATGGTTTTGTGTGGTCGTCTTTTTACAGCTCTGCACAGTCAGAGGGCTCCTGCAGAAAACTGCTCCTATGCTTCTGAAGCTGAACGATAAGGCAGCAGCTGCTTTGAGAGAGAGAGACGAGTACTTTTCTGCAAGAGACCAAGCTGTTGAAGAGAAAGAGCAGGTCAGACTCTTAATTTAATCAAAAGGTTTCTATCCCTGAACCATGTAACAATTTTGTGTGAGATTGCAAATCAGAAGGATTTTATTATTTTGTCTATAATTTAAATGAAGTTGTACTCCACAGGTCGAAGAAGAATTGAACCAGACAAAGTTGAATTTCCAAACTGCCAGGGAACAGATTGGTGATTTAAATCTGCAGTTGACAATTTTGTCCTCAGGTAAAAAATAATAATAATCATGTTTCAATTGATTTGTTCATTTCATTCATTGTCTTTTAAAACAGTTTTAGAAAAGTAAAGTAGAAAAAAATCAATGAACTTTTTTTCATTACATTTCAGAGATGGGTGTGCTGCGTCAGAAGCTAACAGAAAGAGACGAGGAGAGAGGTCAGCTGGAGAGGAAGGTGACGGAACTGTCTGCAACAGTTTCCTCAACGTTGGCCTCCTACACCTACTTGGAGCAGGCCCTTGCTTCTGAGACAACAAAGTATGATTCCCACAACAAAACGAATATATTTTAAAAAAAGGAGGCGAATGTTGAGATAGTGAAACATTCTTAGCGAGCGTAGAGTTGAAGAAGCAAAACAACCTCACTGATACAAGGCATGCAGGTGCTAAAAATGTTGTTTTTCAGATTGCAGCAGTCATGGAAGGACATCCAGCAAGCCAAGGACAGAGCAAATGAGTGAGTGGTAACTAAGATTTTAAATGGGAATGAAACAACCAGCGTCTAAATTTCTCTTCATAGTTGAAATCTATTGAGCAAAATCATAATGTTTTGAACATTTTAAACAACTTTGTCACATACTTCTTTAGATCCTTTTACATTTATTCCTAAATGTGTGCATGGTCAGTGGGATATCCTCACTTCTTTTGTTTAAACTTCTTGAATCCTGACAGAAGACAGGGACCTTCCTGCCATACATCTACAAATAAAGAAAATACTGCAGCTAATGCCCCTGTCTGTGTTGTGTCTGTGCCGGTGTCAAGGTTGGAGACGTCACTGGACCAGTCGGAGGAGCGTGTGTCTGAGTTGAGTCAGGCTCTGGCTCAAAGTGAGGAGCAGCTTGATCAGCTGCAGACTCTCTCACAGTCTCAGAAACTGCAGATCCAGCAGCTCCAGGAGATTTGCACACAACTCAGTGGTGTGCGGGAGATGAACGAGGTTAGCCTCTCAAATGAATTTGCCCTGAGGTGCAGTTTTGATTCTTGGCTTGGAAAGAGATACAGATACTTCTCACGTTTTCTTTATACGGTTTGTTGTCCACGGTCTGTATTGTGCCAAAGACGTTTGCCTGAATCAACAGGATGTGAGAAAGGCAAAATATTCATCATGGACGACCAATAAAATCACATTTCCTGTATAACATACACACAGTAACAGACTTTACCTTCTGCTTTCTGCTACATGGTGGGTCTCTGGTTTTATTCTCTGTGTGTGTGTTTGTGTGTCAGTTCTTACAGATGGAAAATGAGCTGGCGAGGGAACAGGTGGCTGAAAGTGAGCGCCTGCTGAGGGCCAACCTGCAGGCGCTCAGAGAGAGGAACATCCAGTGTGAGGACCTAAAAGCAGAACTTAGTCAGCTTCAGTAAGTTAATGTTAACAATATCCATCATCATCCCAGCTTTTCTTTGATAATAAAGCTAAACCTGTAATTATTTTGTTCGTACGATGTTATATCAATATGCTACTGAGAAATGTTGATGCTTTGGCAGAAGCAACTCACCAATGTGTTTGCTTTGTGTACCAACAGAACTTAATATACTTAATATGTAGTGCTGGATGTGTCTGTTAAACATTAACTTATTAACAAAAACAGTTTTGCATTTTAATTTGGAAGCGAGGAGAAAATAAGTCAAACATTATCTCTGCAATGGGTTGTGGGTAATTGATTAAGAGACCAGTTCTTCTGTGTGCATGCAGCTATATTTAAACTTCAGAAAAGCTTCTATAAAAACACAGCTTTGTCTGACAATGTTTAACACATGTCTATATAACCAGTGATAACTTATCTGTGTGTGTGTGTGTGTGTGTGTGTGTGTGTGTGTGTGTGTGTGTGTGTGTGTGTGTGTGTGTGTGTGTGTGTGTGTGTGTGTGTGTGTGTGTGTGTGTGTGTGTGTGTGTGTGTGTGTGATAAAGGCTTGAGAAGAGAAGTTTGCAAGAGCAGCTGGAAACCACAACATCCAGAGCCGGTGCAACCCAGCTGGAGCTTGGAGAGAAGCTGGCTCAGGCCGTCACTGAAATCACTTTGCTGCATCACACACTGCGAGGACTGACCAATGAGCTTCATGCAGCTCTCAATGACGAGGTAACATTTGAGATCAGCGACACAAGTTCATACGTGCCCAGTAACAAGCATGGCCTAAATGACCCTTCCACTTAATTAAAAAAAAACTACTTTCTCTGAATTCAATTGAAACTTCCAAGAGAAGAATTGTGACTTTTCATCATGTATCTTTGTCCGATAAACAATGTGGGGGTTGAAATTGAAACATACACTTTGCTGTTCCCTTTCCAATAAGTTATTTTGTGAGAAGCATGCCTCAATTCTCAAAGTGTTGTGTCAAACTACTTGGTTTATAAAACTTTCTTTTTCATGCTGAATCATGTGTCTTACTTTTTAGAAATCTGAAGCACAGAAGGACAAAGAGTGTCAACCACTCCAGCACTTGGACAGGCGTCACCCCTCCAGCTCGTTTGTCGACAGCATCATGGTCGCATTAACGACTGAGAAGGAGGAAGATGTTAAATCAGAGACGCCTCCTGAAGCAGGTACTGTAGCTCGCCCCATGTTTAAGTGACACTTTTTCCAAAGTGTAACGGCTCTAGCTATTAAGGCTGGTTTAAGAGATGACAATGACATTTTATTTCTCATAAAAGCAGATAGTTTTGTTTTTATATTTTACCTTGAACAAAACTAGCAGCTTTGAAAACCAACACTGATGCTAGTGGTCTGTCTGAACGGGTTGAGGGGCATCATTTAACCTTGCTCCATGATCCTCCAACCTGGGTCATACTCAGATCAGACACTTGTAGAGTTTTAAACGTGTGTTTATGTTGGGGAAGAGATCTAAGCTTCAATTTAAAATGATCACATTTAATTTTTACTCTTTCAAACAAATGAATTGAACAGTGAAGGTTACAACAGCTTTGTTGTTGAAATAGCTCAAACATGAGTTAAATGCATATTCAGCAGACCCATGTCATATATATCAGAAATGTGCCATTATGGAAGGGAGCTATACTTCTCTGGATAAGGATGATTACAAGTCTTTTTTCACAGAATTACTCTAAATGTTCCTGCTTTCAATAAGTAAGACAATGTGCTCTAATCCTGAAATGATCATTGCTTTCCTCAGTACTTTACTATTTTTGTTATAATTTCCACATTTCCCAAGAAAGAAAAACCCAATTACTGTGTTCCTGTTCCAGTGAAATCTAGAGTTAAGATTTCCAACTGTTTGATAAAAGTCAGTTATTTTAATTAGCTGAGTGAAATTAAAAAATTGTGCGTGCCTATAAATGTATTACTCAGTAAAACCCAGTTCAGAAAGGCCATCAGAAAGTCTAAGTAGTTCACTGTCTTCAGTCCCCTCAGATGTGCCTGAGCCACAGTGTGAAACTTTGTTCAGCGAGAAGAGCGCCTTCACCCGCATTGCAGCCTTCACCCCTAAAAAGAGTTTGAAGGCAGTAGTAGAGTTTGAACCAGAGGAGGACGATCAGAGCAGCGTGGTGGAACTGCTGGCCGACCTGGGCAGCACCGTCACGGAGCTCATCAGCGCCTTGAAACTGGTGCAGGAGCGGAAAGATGCTGAGCTGGAGGAGCTGCACAACACCATGTAAGTGCTGTAAAATCTTTATGAGGTAATGAAAAGGTAATGTTTCAAATAGGAGTCCTCTCCTAAAAAAAACCTTTTTACTATTAACACCATCTTTTCATTTGTTGATAATATTTTGAGTAAATCAATGTACTGCACTGTCAATGAAATGATTAGAAATGCAGGGAAGAAATGTCAAACACTAGTTTCCACAGTCCGAGGTTGTTTGTTTTAGTATTTTTTTCTTAATTTCAGTGAAACAAAACAGAGAGAAGCAAAATAAATTCTCACATTTGAGACTGGAAACATTGAATGTTTGGCATTTTTTGCTTGATTAATGATTTCATTTCCAGAAAATTAACCTCCGTCTATTTCCATTGATTTTTTGATTTAACTAATCCTTTTAGGACTAGACCACTTAGCTCGGGGGCTGCGACTAACATTCACTTTCTAACAATTAACCCACTGATTCTTCTTGATTGAACTGATTGGAAAACCGAATGTGAAAGACAATTTGGCAACACCAACTGATTAGATGGAAAAGTCTGTTCTTTATTCAGTCAGCGTGGTTTGACACCACTTGTTTGGTATTGATGGAACCAATCTGACTGAGAATGTGATCAAAACTGTTTTCAGGATTTATATTCCCTGAAGCTCATTTCAATGTAATCAATGGAATTGCCAAGTTTGATTTCATATTTGATGAAGTAGTGTCATTGTGTATTTAGGGTTTAAACAGGAGCTTTTTTTTTAATCTCAAATCCAATATGTTTTACTGTATTTTACCAGCTATGGCCTGCAGGAGGAGCAGCAGGCTGCAAACAGCAAACACAAGGCTCAAGTGTTTGAGCTCCAGCATCAACTCAGTCGATTAAACATCCTGGTTGACAGAGGCAATCAGGCGTTACAGCAGAAAGCTCAGGTAAGAAGAACTGTGCATTTTGCCATTGTCAGCTTTATGTGTGATGAAGATCAAGATGGCAAAAAATGGCAGATGGTTACTGGGAATGATCCTGTTGAGCTGATAAAAGTATTGAAATAAAAAACATGTTTCTCTGTACACAGGATGACAAAACTTTGACAACGTTGTCGGCAGAAATACAAGATGTCCAGGAAATTCTAAATAAACACAAGACTGACAATAATGTAAGGCACTCAGGAATAATTCATTGCCAAGTAATCTGTGAAAATTACAGAGACAGTTATTTATTTATTTTTTTTGACAAATCTTCACAGGAATTGAGGAAGGAGGTGGCTGACCTCCGTCGCTCTCTCCAGCAGTCGAAGGTAGAGTCTCAATTCCTGCGTGAGGAGTTGAGAAAAGCTGGCGGGGTGTCAGCGAACCCAGCGCACTTCATGGAAGAGAAGATTCAGTTATTGAAAGAGGTGCATTCCCCTTTATAGCATCAGCCAGAAACGGCACTGTGTGCTTTCATTCATTAGAAAGGCATCATTCTATATGTCAAAGTCCTTGCTGATGAAACTCTGTAGGTTTGACACTCCTTTTGTCTAATGTTTATCTGTTTGGTTTGATGCTCAGGTGGAGAGACTGAAGTTGAGTCTTCAGGAGGTGGAGCAGGCAAGAGTGAAACTACTTGAAAGAGCAAAGAGACATGTAAGTGCTGATTACATACAGTAGCAATTATATTCCTGAATATGTGCCAGCACCCGTCTCAGTTGTCGTGAGACGACATGAGATTGTTTTCATGCCAGTATTTTGGCGCTGTCTTGTGAGGATTTGACCCAGTTTTTTTCTTTTCTTTCACAGCAAATGATCCATCAGAACAACCAGCAGAAAAGTGAGAATGAGCTTCAGATGCTAAACAAAATGATCAATAAAGTCAGAGAGGTGAGAAATGCTGTTTAATTCACTTTTGCCATCAGGTCAAGTGTGTGTGCTGTGGCTATTTGATGTAATGGATGTTTGTATCTTCCCCACACAGACACTGCTGACTTTACCAGAGGTTGTGAAGAATTGTGAACAACTCAAGCAGCTTGTTGAATACATTGGCTGATGTGTTTGTCACTGTCACTTCTGTTTATTTGTATTTATCTCTGTTTATGTTCAAGCCTTTTCTGTCTGTAAGTGTTCATATTTTTAGTGATTAAATTTTTTAGAATCTTATGAATTGTCTTTGTTCCTTTGTACTTGAAAGAAGAATGTACAATTTAAAATGGTAGGGGCTAATTTTGTGCCAGCAAACATTCAGACATTTAACATTCATGTTAAGAGTAATAGCAGCAGTCATGGCCACTTTTAGATTTGAATACAACATGCAGAATAACTACATATGTGCTGCACCAAGCTAGATGGAAAATAAAACTAATCTTTGCAAAGTTTTTTCTCTGCAGTCAGGATTTCTCTGCCAGGTAATAGTTATAAAATAAATGTACTTAAGGTTTTGATTCATTTTAAATCCAAATGTAATGGGCTCTTCTTTGGGTCATACTCCACTCCTCCATAAAAATTTCATAGAGGTGAGAATAGTTTTTGCGTAATCCTGCTAACGAGCTAACTAATGAAGATGAAAACATTGTTGTTGAGGTAAACCACAACAATAATTCTGTGCAGAGAGTTCCCTAATATGAAAACTGTTTATTTTCTTCAGGGGGTGTTTTTTTTCTTCATTTTGTAAAGTTGGTAGAATCTTAAATTGCATTCTGATGTAGATGAGATTTGAACGCATCTATGATGAGATGCACAAAAAGCATCTGTTCTTTTGCACTTTTCTCAAGCTGCAGCACAATGTAACTTGTACATCTAACCTTCTGCTGCTGCTGAGACAATTAAGGTCTGTGGTCTACACCTGAGATTATTTGAATCTCTGAGCTCTTTGTTTTCAATATTGCAGAATATTAAATAAGTGCAGCGTGTGAAGAGATCAACCATAACCTTAAACCTTAATCTTTCTGTTGATAAGGCCACAACCAAAGCTGTTATCGAACAAATCGTTCTGCCGTATTAACCATATCGCTCTTATCTGGAGAGAAGGCCGCCCATTTGAAATAGTTTAATAACACAGTTATTACGGATTCCAGTTATCTTCATTTAATCCACACCGATGGAAAGATCGACCCTTTGTTAAACACCGACTCATATCTGTCAGCAAAGCTTATTTTCTGATAGAAAATAAAATATTACGAAGTATTTCTGTACAAGTCTCATCTTGTCTGAGTCGCAGACTCTGGAAGAGTCCGGCTAAGAACTTGCACTACTTAATTTTATTGGCTGAAATATTGAGTTACAAGTCAATTCATTTTCTTGACTTTGTGGATCCATGTGGTAGATTAACTGCGTTTCTAAGTGCTGTGCAGATGTCTGGACTTGATAATTGAGGTTGGTCATGGTTCCTGCTACTACTGTGGCTCCACACAACACTTCAAACCAGCTGAGCTGAAACAGCGAAGAAAGCAAAGTCAACACAAAAGAAATGTCGGAGTGCATTTGTCCTTCCTGCTGGTGTTTCGTCTGGATTTGTTGCAACATAGTTACGTTTACAAATACATCTGATGATACTGATGTGTGCTAAACTGATTTAACTTGACGGCAAATCATATTTTTCTGTAGAAATAATACAATAAAAAAAGATAATCTGATAATTGTAATATCATTGATACAATTTAAAAAAATGTCATTCTTCAGTTCAATAAGATTGTTTATTTCCAAAAAGATGACTTGATATGCATTTTCATTGGCAACAAAATACATGCAAAAATACTAAAGCTTCATTAAAGCCACTTAATGCAAAGCCTATGACCACAAAACAATAATTTATAGAAACATTTCAATGACTGCCATTTAAACTTAATAATGTAAATATTTTTAACTTGCACATTCAAGTCATGGCAACAAAAAAGAAGCTCGCAACCTCACATGAAATTAGACGAATGTTACATTCTCACATGCTGCGAAGAACCCGTGACATTTTAAAACCAGATTTGAAGCTTGACCTTTAAGTAAATTCCCCTCAGTACTGAAACATGGATTGGAGCTTTAATGGTATGAATCACAGCTGTGTCAGGAGCAGTGTCTGTATTCAGTCTGACCACTTTAGTCTATTAAAAAATGTCATAAACAAAGAAAAAACATTCCTGTTTGTGTGCAGAAATGTCTGGCTCACTTGCTGCTGTCTCTAGTCTCTGAGAAGAAGGTAGTGAGATGCTGGAATCTACATTCTCATGATCTCAGATAGCAGACACAAACCTGTCTATATTCCCTGGGTATGTGGGGTGTCTCAGGTAAGCCCCGCTGTTGCCGATGGGACCTGCAGCACTGTTATACTGGGAGAAGGAACCCAGCTGCACCGGGGAGATCCTCCCGTAATGCTCCATGGACTCTGAAGGTCCGTGGGCTGAGGCATGGAGACGTCCTGTTGCTGCATAGCCCTGGGAATGGCCCTGTACATATGAGCCTTGGTGTCCATGGTGGAGTGGGTGGATGCTTGGCCCAGAGTACGTGAACCCGGGATGTGTAGAGGAGCGGGGCGGCCCGGGTCCTCCGCATGCTTGGCTCTGGAAGGCTGGGGCTCCCAGGCTGCAGGGACTGGATCCGTTCGGAAGCCCCTCAGGACTGAAGCTCCGACTGGGCTGCTGCATCCCCTCTGCCCCTTGACCTCCCAGAATGCTCACTGGAGTCGGGTGTCCCATGAGGTTATTGATGCTGAACATGCGGGTCTGGCCTGGTCCGAAACCAGGAGGTGATGAGGAGGGGTAGTAGGCAGACGGTAGCTGCTGCCCATAGGTCGGACTGACGGTCATGTTGGAGTAGACTGAGCTGCTATATGCAGCTGACCTGGCAATTTGGACAGGAGAGAAAACTGGTGTCTCCTGCATAAAAGAAGTGTAGGTGGTCAAGTCACAGCGCTTAAACCTCTTTCGCCGCCTCAGGAAGCTGCCGCTCTCGAACATGTCCTCTGCGTTTGGATCTAAAGCCCAGTAGTTGCCCTTTCCTGGCCTCCCTGGCTCCCGTGGGATCTTGATAAAACAATCATTGAGTGTCAAGTTGTGGCGGATGGAGTTCTGCCATTTCTTTGAATTTTCTCTGTAAAAGGGGAAACGCTCAGTGATGAATTTGTAGATGCCCCCCAGGGTCAGTTTTCGATCCGGGGAGTTTGCTATGGCCATGGAAATGAGAGCGATGTAGCTGTAAGGGGGTTTCCCTCGCTGGAGAGGTCTCTTTCTCTTCCGACCTCTGGGCTGCTCCTCTGTCTGTGGTGGAGGGTTGAAGTCAGACAAAGTGTCTGCTGCAGTGTCTTTCTCCACTTTGACCACCGGCATCGTCATGGATGGCTCAAAAGAAAAAAAGAGATGAGTATCAAGTGAGCTCTCTGCCAAGTCTGTGCAGCACTGTTACTTCCACAACCTGACAAAGTAAACAATTTAATTCTTTACGGTGGAAACAAACAATACTTCAAGAGAAATCACATCTGTTTCACACAACTCACTGTCTTTGAGTCCAAGTCCAACAGTTCTTCAGAAGTAATCTGCTTTTCAAAAAATTCCTGTTTTCGCTGCATGCGGTGCTCATTCAGTTTATTCCCACAGTTTGTTGTCGGGCTAAGTTGAAGAGTTAAGGTGTAACAGCGCCATGTGCGCTGTTTAAGGTGTGTGTGAGAATGAGTCACCCAGTGTTACCTGAGGAGTGTATTACCTCTGCAGCGCACCTGAGGGGCCACACCCCCCAAGCAACATACCTCAGCTTTATAAGGGCCTATTGTTCATGATTGACAGTCTTCATACTTTGTGATGGAAATTTCTATTAAAGATTTATTGACTTACGTTAATGTAGCAGTAATTAATGGCTTGTATCTTCAAATTCAATCTGCTCTCAACTGATGATCTACTTTTTCTCTTTTGATTTAAAAAAGATAACTGTGGTTAATCGAAATAAATTAACAATTTTCCTTTGTTTGAGTTGTTCTATGCGGAACCTCCTTTAGTTCTATAGACCAGAACCTGTCAAAACAAACACTGTTTCCTCTTCATATTCAAATTCCTCTTTAAAACCAACCTCAGTTTATTTTTAAAAGTCTTAAATGTCCATGTTGTTTTGATGTCTAACACGTTTAAGAGCTCTTTAGTGGTAACTTAACCTAGGTTTGTTTTTCTACCTCACTTCCTTGTTTGTTTTGTGCCAGTGGTTGGGCAAGCCAGCTGTGTTAAGAGATGTAAATGTTTTTCAGACAAAGGCCTTCTGTGATTTTAGCATGCAAAATATAGGCCATAATCCTGGGAGCGAACCTGAGTGACAGGAATAACCAACTCTTCAAATGAAGATTGTTGACTGAAACTGGTTTTGATTAAGGATGTCTTCTTAGGAATTGGTGCACATGTTTAAAATTCAGTTTTACTTCTGCCTCAATTTATTTTCTTTGCACAGTTTTAATTCTCAGATATTCTAATCAGAGATGCATTTTTTTTTACAAGACTTTTAAACACTTTTAAATTTCAGCGGGCTCAGTGTTGGAGACAATGCAAATGCTCTGTGCAGCTCTGGTGGTATAGATCCTGGGACTCCCGAGGGCTGGGGTTCATCACCTTAATCTCTTAAACAAACATGGAGGAAAACATGGCAGCACACTCCAACTGCTCAACACCAGGCTGGGTCAACTCTGAGGGCATGTGTCGGAGCAGGAGCGTGGTGAGAGGACGTGGGTTTGCACAGACAAACAGCCTGATGAAGGGTTCAGGCTTGTGGGGAGGGTCTAGGATTTGTATGTGACATGAGGAGGAGGAGGAGTTTTTTTTATGTTAAAATGAGAGTCGACGTACCTGCACAGTTGGTAATCAAATGTAGTTTAAACTGTCATTATGTTTGTATTCCAAGAGGCAGGATAATTGGTTTATAGGTAATTTAAAATGATCCCGGTATAATCTAAAGCCTCAGTCATTGATAGTTTGTTGTTTAGACAAGTATTAGATTCACTAATTTGATGTTATTGAGATTTTTCGGGTAAAAACAGGTACAATTATTCAATTTTAATTAAGTATCTTAATGACAGGTTTTTTTCATGTTTTATAAATAATTTTTCAAATGATTGTCGTTCACTTTTTATTTGGATAAACGCAGCACGTATTTGTCCTCGTGTTGCTCAGTGAAAAACTGCATCATCACAATCAGTGTGTAGAGGCCACGCAAAGCTACCTGACACCCTGTAACCAGCAGTTTTGAACCTTTTTTAAAGTAATTTATAAAAGAAAAACTGCAAAAGATTCAATAGCTTCAGCTTCTTATATGACATTTACATTGTTGTAAACTTGAAACAGTTTAGTTTTTGACTGTCACACACAATTTGGATTTGATGTGATGACAAGGAATCAATGCAACAACAAATAAAAAGACAATAAGAAATTGTGAAATCAACTATACACATGCTGTAAAAAGTGCAACTAACTGGATTAAGGACAACGTGTTGTTCAACAAATCAAGAGGCAGCTTATCTTTTTTATTTAAATTATTGCATTTGGTTCACATGGCATAAATTCAGATTTCACCAGTTTCACATAGTAAGTTTGAGTTGTGTTCTTAAGCCACGATGTAAACACGAGGAGTACTTCACTAAGCGCTTTGATCCACCTAATTGTAATAATGTGTTTGTATGGATATTCCACTTCAGCATCTGACGGATGACGGATGTGATAGATATGTAGTGGACCTCACCCTTGAGCTAAGACGGCTTCGTATGCTTCACAGTAATGAACAATTAGTGGCGAGTTCTTTCTCAGGTCCCTGTTGTTACTGCAGTTCAGGTTCATAGTTGCCATAGTTTGCTTATGCATCATGATTTGGCATCTGTGCCGCTTCTACTGTCTAATATTTGTTCATGAGCCTTTCATCTTAGTGTTTGTGCTGGTGGATAAAAAATATAGCTCATGCAGCTGAAAGGTGAACTCATTGTCAACATGTGTGTTTAAAAAATGTTCTATAAACGGGTGTAGATTCACTGTTTCTAAAAACAATATGTGGACTGTCAATGAATACAAATCGTATTATCCTTTTCTTGTTTTATTTCCTTTTCATTATTTTTGTATTACTCATGTGTGAGATGACTCTTGTAGTGATGAACCCAGGCAGAATAACCACCCCACTCTACAGCTCCCCTGAGCTCTGCAGGACATTTCTTTAAGCATATTTCAGCTCTTTGTTTTGATTTTGTGGCCGACAACATGATCGAGCGCTAATTAACCTGTAATCTGTACACAAACCTATTCAGCACTAAACAGCAGACACACAAAGTGAACTGTCAGCTTGTCAACAAAGTGCAGCATTTAACAGCTGAAACACAACACAAATGTCTTTTACAGTTAATATGTCTTTTACAACTCCAGATTAATGCTAATGTGCTCTATAGCAGCTGGTTGTATAAATAATTCAATTCAATTCAATTTTATTTATATAGCGCCAATTCATAATTTACATTATCTCAAGGCACTTTACATTTAAAGGTCAAGACCTTAAAACAATATTAACATAGAGAAACCCAACAGTTCCCACAATGAGCAAGCACAGGCGACTGTGGAGAGGAAAAACTCCCTCATTAACAGGGAGAAACCTCTGGCAGAACCAGGCTCAATGTGGGCGGTCATCTGCCTCGACCGGTTGGGGTGAGGAAAGAAAAGTAAGGGGGGAGGAAAGGAGAGATGGGTGGAGAGCGGGGGAGAGAAGAGAGAGATGAGGTGGAGAGAGAGAGACCGGTAACAATTTGGCACCATCAAAATCAAGGCTAACCATAACAATAACAATGTATAGATCTACAACATGACTAGATATATTTAATAAATTGCTAAGTTCTTGTAATAAATGAAGACAATGGTGATGGTGGTCGTTGTGGTCCTGTAGTCCCGGTGCCGGAGTTATGTGAAACGAGAGAGAGATTAGAGCCAGAGGGACTATGGGAGGACAAAGTGACACTTTGACATGATGACATGGTAAAACTAATAAATAAATAAATAAATAAATAAAGAGATGTGGGGGGGCAGAGAGACAGAGGGAAGTGAAGAAGTGCTCAGTGCATGATGGGAGTTCCCCCAGCAGTCTAAACCTATAGCAGCACAACTAAGGGATGGTTCAGGACTCACCTGATCCAGCCCTAACTATAGGCTTTGTCAATAACAGACACATTCACAATATCAACTTCACATTACACACATATACATTATTTACACAGTATATAGACATTGCATATTGTATATACAAAAATTACCAGTACAGCAGAAATTGTTTATTCAAATTTTAATTAGAAGTTATCTTTGAGTTAAAATATATATTTTAAGAATTTCACGTTTTGTTTTTTCTACCCTTTGTGCTTCCATGTGGCCACTTAAGCATTCACCTCAAAGTCCTGAATTCCTATATGTGGAATTTGTGATGCTAGTGTGGCCCCACAGCTTCCTCCTGAAGTGTACTTGGGTTTAGCATCACAGAGCACATGTCAGGGCCTCCAAGGCTAAGGGCTCTGGAGCCATGCATTGATGCCATCATGAGAGGCCTCCATCACAGTGCAGTGTGGAGACGCAAATGACAACTGGAGGCTGGAACAGCTTCCCTAGAGAGCCGGACAGCAGCCAAGGCAAATGAAGGGCTCTACACTTTACGTCTCACATGTAGTTCTGGCCGTGCCAGTGAGAAACGGCTCTCTCCAAACAAAGATAAACAAATGAGACATTTGAATTTGAACACTCGACTTTAACTATTTGGTGGCTGTGTGTGTGCAGGCTACAGGTGTCTTTCGGGACAGATAGAAATAAGAGCTTGATGAATATCAGTCACATTGAGACTGAGGACATTCCTCATGGTTACAATGTTTTGTTGAAGAATTCTGCATCACGATGTAACTGGTTGTCAATGTTACATGAGCAGTAAATTAATGTAATAAACTGATTGTATAATCATACAAAGTCAAAAATGCAATTTTCTAAAAAAACATCAATAATCAGTCAAATATATCTTGAGGAGTTGTAGAAGTGTAGACAGGCAACTGGACTTGAGTTTCTTGAGGATGTTTCTTCGCTCATACAAGAGGTGTCAAGTATTTAAACTCTGTGGGTCTGAACCCACGTTAAAAGTTGTGTTAAACACTGTCTAGCGTTTAAATCTCATAGATTTTAATCTCAACATTTTTTTTATTAGGATGAGGCCGTTCATTTTTATTTCTGAATTTGAGTCTACCATTAACTCTGTCAGGCGGCTGTGAAGAAGTGAAAGCTTCTTGTTTACATTAGCAGCTGCAGGAGCTTGGTGAGGATGCAAAGTCCTGACGGTTGACTTGCTCCGAACCTGGGCCAGTTTACATAACTGAAGCGCTGCACTGCCCAGGAAACCTGCCGTTAAAAATCACAATGTGTGTGAGTGCGTGTAAGTGTCTCGTTGACTAACAGAAGATCAAGCATTAGGAAGGGTGGTTGCTCAAATTTATTCAGGTGTTCAAAGGCTAGGTTATAATGATATTAAAACATTGGACTGTTGTTTTTGTGCCCACTCATCAATCCTTCTGTGGGTTTTTCCCTCCCTGTTGTCTCATGGCCTTCATTTGAGAGTCGTTAAAGTGTAGTACCTTCTGGTAAGGTGTGTTAAGGTGACACTCTCTAAATAACTGATGGCCTGAAAGATTTATGCAGTGAAATGATGAGTACAAGTGTGTACACACACTTTACTAAAAGTAAAACAGTCTTGTGATGGTACACAGCTCGGCATGTGAAGAGCAAACAGGGATCAAGAGTGGTAGTCTTTACTGTGAAACTTAAAACAAACAGTCCTGACGAACAATTTGTACAGTCAGAGAGGAGTTGGTTTGAGTGATGTTTAGAGAACATGCTTACAGTGTATTTACAGTTATTACAGACACTATGTAGGCTGCAGGTTTTCTGGGGAAACCCTTGGCTTTGCTTAAAAAAGCGGCACATCTTCCTCAGAGATGGTATAAGACCTCATTAGGCTTCAGACAAAGTCCTTATTGGATGGTTGGACTGTGGCTGAACCCCCTCACACAACCACTTTTGTCACTTTTCAAACACATCTTTAAATGCTTTCCAGGAAAAAACCTGAAAGTTAACCATGACTGTAGTATGAATGATTATAATGCTCCCCTATGTTTCATAATGGGCGTCCCCACCTTTGAATGTGGTCGTTTTTCAAGCAGATGAATTACACGGGCTTATACCACAAGTCTGTAAGACTGAATAACCGTTGGAAACATTAATGCCTATTTGGCATTAAAAGGTGCTCTATGTTTCACTTAGCAAAAATTCTTTGAAAAACAAGTTCCCAATATCTTGTCACGGCCCATTGCTTCCTTTGTGAGATGTAAAAGTTTTGTATGGGGGAAGCAGACGAAGATGTCAACTTGGAAAGACACCAAAGTTCAAGAGCTTTAGGCCGTGACAGTGTCAATGTGCTGTAAAAAAAACACAGTGCTTTCTGCAGTGGAATTTAAACGTCATGTCCGCCCTCCTGCCTGCTCTGCCCATGGGGCTACCCCTCCCGTAATGGTCCGGGCTTTATTCTGACCTGCTGTGTGTGAAAGACAAACTCCACGTTCATGTCTGAAAGGAGCTTTAGTGACACTGACATGGATTTTCTGGAATTGTGCTTATGCCTCAGTGTCTTCTTTATCTTTATTTTTTTAGCTCCCCATCTTCACACCATGCTCACATTTGCGTTCGCTGCTGAGGAGTTGTGTGGTAGCTAAGGTGTGGAATTCGTAACCGAAGCTTTTAAAATCTGGTTAACTTACTATCAAGTTAATGGATAGACTGTTGCGAGACTCTACAGGCGATTGTGTGGATCGACCTGATCGTGATTATGTTAGTTCCTGTATATGTACATTTTAAAATGTATTTCCCGTCCAGAGAATAATCATTTTAGTCCATTGTAAGCAAGAATTCCCACAACCCACTGGAACATTGTTTTTAATTGTAAATTACGTTAAATTGAATACCTTTGGGTTTCTGACTGTTGAGGGAATACATTAAGCATGTTGAAAACATCTTCTTCGGCTGTTAGAGGTTATGATCACACATGATGATTTTGTAGATGATTAATAAATCTATCGAGAGAAAAAAACATTGATGAAAGTAATAGCTGCAGCTGAAGAATTTCAGACATTTAAAATTAAAAATTGTGTTTGAATTAGAAACAAACTCTTACCTTAGATTACTACTTACACTGCCTCAAAATTCATTTAAACAAAAGTCTAACACTCAGCAGTTAAATGTAAGACAGTCCACACCTATCGGAGTCAATTCAACACTGTTGCTGCCGCACCACTGACAGACCAGCTCTGTGAGTCAAAGCCGACAACACTCCAATCAGCTCCCGTCAACTCACACCAATTATCACAACAACAATAAAAAACTCATCAAACGGATGAATGTGTGATTCTAGGACAGAGGAAAAGATCTGCATTGAACCATATGTGGACCAAGATGATGAGAGTAAAGTTCCTCTGCAGATCGGTCTCTTCATTTATTAGCAGATAATCACATCTTCCATGTTTTTGTAGCTATATTCACAGGCAGTTGTGGATCAGGTTTTCTTTGTATGACTCACAGAGAGTCTGACTCACCCTTAAGATTGATAGAGAGACTGTATCTGTATCAGAGCTCACAATTATAGTTATGCCTGGCTGCAATGCCAGTGCCTCAATGTCAGAATCTGTTTGGATCTATGTTTCAACACCTCACAGATGTCTAAGCCTGCATCCTGGCCTGCTCATATACACGAGCATTTTTATCCGTGCCTGCACCTGAAAGGATCGTCACTTGCACAATAGGAACGCACATCAGGACGGTTGTACAGTACAAGTGGAGCACTGCACCTACCGTAATTAGTTCTTCTTCATTGGCAAGGATTGGTTTTCATCTAAATTTGTCTGCTGCCTGACAGAGAGGCAAAGAGGAGGGTGGATGGGGACGAGTTGTTGCCACACAGAGTTCCTGTGGCTTTGGCGAAGTATTTCCAATGAAGTGAAGCACTCGCTGTCTTTTCTCTTGAGTAAGTCGAGTGTAGAACAGCGCATTCTGTGCGTGGGCATGTAATGGCAGGAAATTCAACAATGTTAAAAAAATAGAACTCTTAAGAAAAACACTAATCCACTCTTTAGTTGAGTGTAATGATGAGTAAATCTAAAACTGAAATGACAGTAGACTGCAAACCTCTGCCAAGGCACTCCCCTTGTGAAACCTCATTTTTATTTGTATTTTTACCAAATTGTACACACTCCAAAATGTCAGTCCCCTAAAAAGGTTTTCCATCAAGATCGCTGAAGAAAGTTTGATTTGGTTCTTCCTTGCGTCATGCCACATCCCCTCCACCAAATTTCAAGCAAATGGCTTCAGTAGTTTTTACGTAATCCTGCTAACAAACAAACGCAGACGAGAACCTATCCTCCTTGGTGGAGGTAACTTCTGCCAGCAACAGGTTAGTTTAACCAAAATGCCTTCCTTGTCTTTCTAGTCTAGTGCTGTTTGTTTCATGCCATCAGGGGCAATTTCGGGTTCAATATCTATCGGCATGCAGACTGGAGGAGCCTGTGATCGAACCACCGACCTTCAACCCACTACCTACTGATCTACTTGCCAACTAGCACTTCTAAAGCTCACAAATGATCTTATAATAGTAAGAAATAATCCCACACATAACCTTGGTAAAACCATAACATGGTAGATATGAACTTTAGAGGTGTTAGTAGGTGGATTTTTATATTTGGACAGAGCTGGGTAAACTGTAAGGCTAACCCACTGTTGTAAATCAACAGAAGACAAAACACAAGAGTGGTATCAGTCTTCTTATCTAACACCTGATGAGAAATTTCCCAAATTATTGAGCGGTTTCTTTACTAAAAACAAACAAAACAACAACATGGACGTAAAAACAGCTCCACACCCCAGAACTCGTCGTCTCACATCTATACAATAAAACAGCAGCAATTTGAGGCACTAATGAGACAGTTTCACCAGCGTTTTGATTCGTGACATGATCCGGGGTGTCTGTCTTGACTGTGTGAATTAGACACTCTGCCAAAACCACATCCCAATTAACGCAGCAATATTGAGCAATTAACTTTTTAAATCTTCTATCTTAACGTGACCATAATTGCTGCTTCAATCACGGGTATTGCAATTTCTCAGTGGTGCACAACAAGGCTTTTGTGTGTCACTGCTGACAAGCTTTCACCGCCACCTAAATCCTCTGAGTCCTCAACAGGAGGATACAGGTATTCATCCAGCTTCCACTGATATCCTTGAGCACTGTGTTGTTATCTCAGCTGTCAAACTCCTGACATGTCTTTTTAAGCTTGGCAGACGAAGCACTTGTGGAAAGGACCTTGGCTCTAAAACTGCATGTTTGTTTCTATATGTTGTTGTACCTGTCTGTTTTGTTTAATGGGGTGAGATGATTGATTATATATGAGTGGATCATAAAGAGTAAGGAGCTATTGTAAGACATGAAACACCTTCTCAGTGATTAAACTGTACAGAGTGTTATGGTTTATGTCCTTTCAACCTTACTGAACAGAATGGAAGTTTGTCTTGTGGCAAGCTTCAACTTGCAACACACAGACATCATGACATGGCATCATACTTGTAAATGTATGAATTATACAATTGTCAAACATATATAATTTTTTATAGAATAGCCATTTGAATATTTTTTATCTATCCAAACAATACCATAATGTATTATTTATTATTCAGGTGATTTGTTTTTTGGTTTGATCGTTTGCAAACTTACACAAAAACAACAAAACCTGTTTTCACGAAAGCAAACTATGGGTAAGAGAATAACCCATGACATTTTGAGGGTCCGGATCAGGTAGCAGATCCAGCAATTCTTTTCTTTATTTCTTTAACATTCCTAAATAAGGGAATAATACACGAATCTTGATGAAAAGAATTATGCAGATTAAGGTAACTGATAAGTGTGTGAAATTTGGTGCAGCTTGTTTGAATTTAAGGGGACTGTTTGTTCTTGGTGGAGGTTCATGCTTTACTGAGTGCCATCCGAGTTTATTCAAACAACTGTTAATTGAGCCATTGTAAGCCTTATAGCTAATACTATCTGTGGTCCCCTGGCACGATAATGGAAACGCCTTTACAGTACAATACAACAATTACCTACCAAAAAACACATTTTATTCTGAATTATTTTCTACAACTAGTGCAACCAAACAAATGAAATTCCCAAGACATTTGTCTGATGTTAAAGCATCTTATGGTGCAAAAATGTTATTACTCCTGACTTATTTTGGCAAGTTCAGTGGAATTCAGAGCAAAGCCAACACTGGTCTTTCTGTTAAATTCAACATCTGCAGATGGACTCATTACACATTCAAATACACGAGCTGTGATAATGAGCTCTGTGCAGAGGGAATATAATAATTTTGTACCTGCTGGCAAGGTCACGTTATCTAATCCCAAACACGCGCTGAGTTACATGCTGCCTTCACCTCGAGACATCTGGCGTCCTCCGGGCCCGTCCTTGGAGGCTCTGAGAAATGCCTGCGTTCTTACTTCTCACACTAAGAAGTATGGGATAGGTTTGGTCACAGTAATTCAGCAGAAGCTGCACGTTCCATGAATTTCCAAGAACAATCTGACATTTTGGAAATCTGTTTTGTTTGTTTGTGAGGAGACTTGATAAGAAGATCAGTTCCCATTGTCGTTATAATAAATAGAAAGAGCAAGAGACTGGAGGAACTTAGACATCCAGGAAATACCCCTGAACTGTAACCACCACTTTGGTTTCTGTACTAATTTGGTGGATTAGGTAATGTTGGATTAAGGGACGCTCTGTTGCCCCATTTCTGGTCTTTGTGCTGAGCTAAGATTACAGGCTCTTGGCTCAAGCTACATATTTACTGTACAGACATGAAAGTGGCATAAATCTAACCACATGATAGACAGGTATATTTCTGAAAATGTCAAACTATTCCTTAAATTACTTTGCTCTCCCTTGATGGGAGTAAACCCTTTATGTTGCATCAGTGCCTTCATCTACTTTTGCACTCTTCGGATTTAAATTTGCGTTGAAGTAAAGCGTAAGCACGAGGTAATATTTTCCAGCAGGTAGATGTTTTTATAAGTCATTAAAAGTAGTTCGTAGTAATTTGAGGTTTCAGGTGACAATGTGTGGTCGCGATATCAGTTTTCAACACGCTAGAGGGAGGACACATTCAACGGCAACGGTGGCACCACATCTTCACGCATGACTTGAGCATGACCACTCAAACAGGATGCGGTGCCGAGCTTTCCACTTGTGTGTTTATGTGTGTGTGAGGAGAGAGAGAGAGAGAGGCAGAGAGAGAGAGAGAGAGAGAGGTTGCTGTGTATTGGGTGTTGTAGGTCTCACACACACCTGTATCTGGGAGGTTGCCCTTCTGACTCAGCCTCGCAAGGTAATAAGACACAGAGAGAAACTCAGACTGGTATGCTGTTTCTTCCAGTGCCACCTGTGTGTCTGTTACTACGGGATTTGTACCTCCTCAATCACTGACACATGTGGATTATCTGTGCTTAAGGCAAAAAGCCAATACAAGCCACATCTTGTGTGCCAGCAATCAGCCACTCAAACACAAAATATCTTTGCCTTTGTGGATAGAACCATTTTAAATCTGCTACCAGTGTAATTGCTGTCATTTTCATTGTAATTCCCTCTCAAATGCAAATTTAACACATTATTTGAAAACAAAGTCACTCAAAGGAAAATCTTCTTTTTTTTAGTTTCATGCCATATGTGTCGTAACTGTGGATTTGTTCTCCTGGCGCTCGGTTGCGTTGGATGACAAGAGGTCTTTGTGGGTTTGTTGCGAGATGCCCTGGGTTTGTGCTTGGCAGAGGTAGCCGAGCTCAGGTGTAAAGGCGGGTTAGAGGTGGGTCAGCTGTTGAGGAAACATGCCTGACGGAGGAAATACTGTTGAACAATGCTGATAATCTCCTTCATCAGAAACCTATTCACATGGATTTATCTTTATTCAGGTGCGGGAAGATGTCTGCAGCAAAGCAGATACTCTCCTTCTCTTTGTTTAGCTGTCACAACTGGTTTATTCACCATCCATGCTGTCGCAGAGTTTAATCTAACCTACATAATGTACAGTTTGTCTATTATTATTCATAGATAGAAAATAACTATGATAGAGGGGAGTCATTAAAAAAGTTCATGAGAATAGTGCACCTGTGGGAAACATGGTATTCAAAGAGATTATAAGCTTGATTCATAATCCAAATATCAACAAATCAAATCATCAGTCATAAACAGATGTAATGCATGGAGATTGTTTCATCATCATCAAGTGATATAACAACTTGGGTCTTATTTATGTACATCTGGCCACCTTTGACATTTAGTTACAGTTAGGCGATAAATACGGACAACAAAATTCTCGAACAAGTTACAGGGACGACAAGAGACATGGAATTTATCTGTCATGTCCTGCCTCCTGCCTCCTCGCTCCATCTCTCGCCTTAAGGTTCCAGAAAAGCTCTTGTTATTGCGAACACGTCTGACCCTGAACCATCTCCTGCTGTGGACTAAAGATGTGAAAGGCAAACTGTGTGGGTTTTGTGCAGGCATTTTATCGCTCGATAACAAGATCTTAACAATTACATTGTTGCAATGTTAAATAAATCAGGAGCGATGGCTAAAAGTATAGAAATAAGACAGAGGTTGTGAGTCTGGTCTGGCGTCAGAATTCCTCATGGCTGCCAGTGGTGCAGTGGATAATGAATGATAAAGATATCTTAGTTATTTTATTATATTTTGAATCAAACAGTAATTTGAATTAATTTAACTAATATCTCCCTTTATATGGTGATGAAGAAAAAATGTTTGTGGTTTTATTCAAAAGAAGAAACTGACTCCAAAAAATGTTAGTTTCAGACTGGAAGATGTTAATAGTCACCGCAAAAACAGATTAATTTCAACAGTGTAACCATACCACAAATAAAGTATTTAATTACAATTTAAATTGTGGAAAGGTTTTATTCACTTTTTAAAGTTCATTTTCTGCTCCCGTCTGATTTAAGGGTTAAAATGTTAGCACAGGTGAAACATGAGGATGTAGCCAGGTTTATAATAAATTCTGGATTCTTTCATAAAAAACACTTTATCTTCATGTGTTGGTGTCAAACATGAAGAGATGAAGTAAGGGAAGCAGAGGGGAGAGTGGGTCAGGGTCAGACTGTCTTATCAGTCCAGCAGCTGGATGCATATGGAAGCAACAACCATAAAATAACAAGGACTTTGCGTGCGTGCATGTATCAGAGTTTGCACGCCTTTGTGCACATACGTGTGAATATGTGTATGATTTTGGCCGTGCTTGCAGGGTGATAACTCAAGCACCTTCACTCTGTCATGCATAGAGAGACTTCAGCTGCACAATGGCAGCGTGATGGGTGTGACTGTCTCCGGGATTAAAGCAGGAGAATAGATCCAGAAACGGACAGGCTCGCTCCGACTCCTCCGAGCGGTGGAATCCTCACATGCTTTAATGTCACAGTATCTTTACGCTGTGAAGTTGTAAAATGACACTTCTGAAGGCGTTTGAACTTGTTCCCATTGAGAAATGTGACCTGATGAAACACCTTTAAAAAATGTGTTCTGATTACCCCCCCCCCAGGTTAATTGCGTAGTTTGTGAAACCATTTGAATAGACTTGTAGATTTGCACAACAAATGTTTTCCCATTTGACTGTTTTGCATGCTGTGCGGCTGCCCCCTAACCTGGCACCATTTGTCATGAAAGCCCTTCCCTCTGCTTCACTGTTGTCGCGCTTAAAGAGCCTTTTACAGGCTAAACCACTGTGGAGAATTTATGAGCAGGAAAAAACCCTCAGTGAACCTAATGTGCCCAGTGCTGCCAAATAACCTGGTTTTTCATGAATAGCCAGGTGTAGTGGAGGGTACGTTTATTTATGAAATAAGTGATGAACTCTCTATCAAACACATTTCACCTCGGAGCAACAGTTTCATTTTTCTTGTGTTAGAAAAAGACAAAAAAATTTATTACCAGAATTTTTTAATCTGCACACATAGTGGTGCAGAATTATACTTTACAGATTCAAGACTTTTGGAAGGATATTCATCCACACATCTCAATATGTAGACACCTTTTCTCCAACTTCATTGTATGTCAGCTGATTTGCATCCCTGGTTGTGTGTTTTTAACTAGCTTTGATAATATACATGAAACCAACCTGTTTAGATATCAAATCATTATTTTGTCCTTTTTAAATTAAAATGTTCCAGTTAACTGATTATCATCTGTGCTTGTGGGAAAATATAACATCACTTACAAATCAATACAATCAATTGACTCAGAACATATTTTTCAGTTGCATCCGTTCTTAATCAACATTTTCTAAACAGTTCTACTTAGATTTCACGTTATTTTAAAGTTGTTCAATTAATACATCTTCACATTGTTTCTCTGGAGCTCCTTACAAACAATGTGACTGATGAAAACTTGTTTCTGTTCTCACCTGGATATTACTCATGAGGAATTATTTTATTGATATTTTAAGAATTACAGTTCAAACTTGTAAACAAACTTTGCTATGAAAATTTGACAAATTTGAAAGAATGGTTTCAATTTGTTCCTCAAAATGTCTGTCGCACTGTCGTTATAGTGATGATATGAGGCCTACTGATGACGAGGATGTTGTTGTGAGCTCTGTCAGACACACACACACACACACACACACACACACACACACACACACACACACACACACACACACACACACACACACACACACACACACACACACACACACACACACACACAGTGTTTCTTTCTCTTCCAGGTTTCATTGTGTAAGCCTGAGTGACAGAGCCTCATGTGGGACGGAGGTGGTGTTGTGAAGACCCTCACGGTATGATTAACAAACATGCGGACACACACACACATGCACACGCACACAAATACCTCCTCCCTGTTGGCACTTACCTGCTTCTCTCTGGCTCCACCTCCTCTCTTTTCTCTCCCTCTCTCTGCCGCTGCCACCTTAGAGCTGCCTGACCTGTCTTACTGCCTCGTTTGTCATCTCCAATCACTTGCTCTTTGAGCGCCTCTGACAGACGGGGTATTAGCAGCTTCAGTCTGGTGTTGAGAGCTGGGCTTTCCTGCTGAATAGAGAAACTATGTATGAACGCCACAGGAAAACATGTAATGACACACACTGGCATACTCCCACTAACAGCTGCTCTTCCAAGTGTGTGTGTGTGTGTGTGAGTGAGTGTGTGAGAGTGTGAGAGAGAGAGATAGAGAGAGAGAGAGAGAGAGGTTATTTTCTTTATTTTGTTCTCATGTCTCCTCCATTTCAATTTACTTTCTTAAAGGTCCAGTGTGTAAGATTTAGGTGAAAGGATCTATTGACAGAAATTTAATGTAGAATAATCCTCATGAAGTTTTCAATAGTTCATTTCATCTAAATTGTATGAATTGTAGTTTTCCTTAGCCCAGAAAATACTTTATATTTACATGGAGGGGACCCTCTCTACAGAGGCCGCCATGTTTTTTACATTAGTCCAGACTGGACAAACTAAACACTTTTTGAGTTTTTATGACAACTGAAGCTACCACAGGTTCTTTTTCATGTTTGGAAGGAGAGGGTGAGGTGAGGGGTGTTCAGCTGCAACATGCAACTTCAACACTAGATATCACAAAATTCTACACACTGTACCTTTAAATAAATCATAGTAAAAGTAGAAAAATACTCAAAGTCAAAGTCATTGATAGAATTGTAACACACTACAAGTAACACTTGTAATTCTACTTGAAAATTGCTTATTCTTATAATATTTGTACAGGAAATATCCAAAGTAAACTGAAAAAATATGCAGAAAAATAATAATATAATAATAATTATAATAATAATAATAATATTTAAATAATAGTTTTCGCATGACTTGTTTATGAAATAGAATAGATGAATATACTGCTAAGTAGCGTTTCAGTCTTTTATACTCTTATGTTTGTAAATAAAATGTTGATTTTTAATTAAATGTTATTTGTTTAGCACTAAATCACAACACATATTAACATGTGGCACTTTGCATAGTAAGGTCGGAACCGTAGTATTATAGAGAACAACGTATAAACAGTTGAAAAAAAAATAGCCTCTACCAATAAATTGCTAGTTTCTACCTCAATGTAATAACTGAATCATTTAGCACATCATAAAATACTAATGCTCATTTTTTGTGATACTTTCCAGTGAAAGATGTGAATAATTATTTAACCACCGGCAGTAATATGTCACTGAAATGTAGAAAACATTTCATGAGAGGAATCACTTCGTTTGTTAGATTCAGAGTCAAATCATTTCTAACAAAGGAAGATTTATGTAAAAATGTTCACTTTACATTTCCTGTGACTGAATACAACATAAACAAAACAAACGGACTGCAGGTAAATAAACACCTGATGCAATAACACCAATACAAACTACACCGTCTGAAACTAGACTGGCTCTCAGCAGAGCACAAACCTCCACCAAGTCCAATTAAGCTCACCGGGTCCAAAACGTTTAAATGGATCTGCACCAAACTACACTCATAGATGTCAGTCTCCTTAAGAAGTCTGATTTTTATTTTTTTTATTTATTGATTATTCTCAGAGAAATCAACAAAAAGGTCAAAGATCCATTGGATGTTTTTTTCGTAATCCTGCTGAAACAAACTTCATAATTATAACCTTCATGACACTTTGTTACCGGACTGTTGTATTAGACTGCACCAGTTCAGCCTGGTGCATCCCATAATGTTAAATATTTGGAAACCTTGAGATATTGTGTAAATGTGATTTGATTAAATGTGAGTTTTTGTTTAGAGTTTTACAGTTTTGTAAAAAGTAGACACAGTAGCATTCTTTTCCCACAGACAGTTGGTAGTAGAACCTGTTCTAAAGTACTGAGGCATTAGAGGTTGATACTTATTGTTCCCTCTGTCTGGGTGAATATGTGGAACATTTCTGTAACCAGTGTGGCTGTCTTGCGGTCTGCTGTGGTTTGGGGTTAGCCAGAAAACAGACGCAGTCTGCCATTCATGCATTAAGAGCTGAGGCTGATTCAGGTGTCAGATATGATGGAGTGGCTCACTACTCTGCCAGTTTAAGCTTGCCACAGCTGGCTGGATGAGCAGCTGACTCTTTACACGCACACTGAGTGAATCGGTGAGTCCGGCTCCTGCACACGTTTTATTTAGACGCTGCAAGGAAAATGCAAGCGTAGCTTTGAATAGCTGCTCGGATTGAAAACTCATGAAAGCACCTTTGTTTCAAAACACATGGAGTATATAAGCAGCGGGTAAAAAACTAAGCAGCTGTTAAAAACAACATGGTCGGTTGTTAGAAATGTTCAGGAGCCACATAACAGTGTCAGTGACGGTGTGGGCAGGATCATCGGCTGTGAAGGATCCTTAGAAAATGTCTCTCCGTCTCAGCGGCGCTGCGTCCAGCAGGCCACCCACCAGGAGAGAGGGTCTGAGGAATGCTTTTTACTGAATTACTTGTCTTGTGGTGGGATGTCTTCTGCCCCCCCTCCCCCTCAGACCTACAGTGTGTATGTGTGTCTGTGTGGGCATGTGTCAGAAATGCTATTGCACAGGAATTACCTGGAAAAGAGGAATCGTGTGTGTGTTTTCCACGTGCACTGTGAACACCAGTTTTGAGTCACTGATGCTTTTCTCTCCAGCTTGTTGACACAAGTTTTGTATTTTTTTGTCCTCACTGAAGAATTGATTAGTATGTTGATAGTATAGATTTGCATTGTGGGTTGTGTAGGCATCTATTTTTTATAAGAAGGGAGTTGTTTCAACAAAAACAGAGGCAGCTTTGGTTCTGCTGAATTCACTTTGTCCAACAATGTTATCAGTGAATGTGTGAATTAGTTTTTCTGGTTTTCTTGGTCACTCTGAAAACCTTGGGCTCGGTCAGAGGTTTGCTCATGTAAATGTTTGTTTTTCATTATTTTCAGTCATTTTATAACAGAATAATAAAAGGTAAATACAATAAATAAAGTTAGTAGTAACAGGTATCAGATAATATTGACAGTAAATGTAAACTTTTTCAGAGTGAAACTTTATCACTGACTCAAGATTCAAGAAAACCTTGTTGTCCTTTTCTCTGTCAAAACTAATTTCAGCTGCAAATCCAGAAAATTCAATTTAAAGATAAACACTAAGAGATCCAAGCTTTTTATTACTTAGAGATAGAAAATTTTATTTGCTTGAATATTGATCCTTAGGATTAGGAGAAATAAAAATAAACCGTAGTAGAGAAGGGCCACAACATTTATGTCATAATTGATAATCGTTCACGTTTTTTTATAATCAATTAATAATATCCATCACAATTTTCTAGAATCCAAAGGGAATTCCTCAGATGTTTTGCTTTTTCTTATTAAGAATATTCTGGTTACTCAGGTTTAATGATAAAGAAATATTGAGATCAGTTTTAAATTTATAAAAACAGGAAAACGCTGAACCAGAGAATATGAAGTTTAATTGAAGTCTTTTTTCTACAGTGGCGACATGCATACTTTTTATTAGCTGTGGAAGAAGTGTTTATATTTATTATTGAGGTAAAAGTAGAAATACACTGAAAAAATATTTAACCACAAGCAATTGTTTTGTGAAATAAAAGGGGAAAAACACGGAAACACTTATGTAAAGTTTTTTTTAACCACTTCCCTCATTCTTTGTTTTCTTCTATCTAAAACATAAAAACACCAAATGAATAAACAGACATAAATATCAGGAAAGATTTAGATAAGCTTTTATGGATTCACCAGCTGCCAAGAGGATGCGTGCTTTCAAGTATCAGTTTTATGGAGCAGTAGAGCGAGTGCGGCTGGCAGAAAGCTGGCACCAGCTCATAAACAACATTTACTAGGAGACGCCCTATATCCACAATATCCACCTGTACACATGACAGTGCCAGTTACTGTAACTTGTGGTCGATATATAAGTGTTTGTAGACCTTTCTGGAGACTATCACAACAAGGTACAGGCTGTGTCTATATTTGCTGTGATCAGTGGAGCGACGGGCCACAGGGTGTGTGACTGGGAGGCCGACAAGCTTGGATGATATTCAAAAGACCTGGCTGACTTCGCTGCCATCAGTCTCCCCATGCTGGATCAATTGCAATGATGCCAACACAGTGTGCACGTGTGTACTGAGTGTGTGAGCAGCAGAAGGGAGCACAGGGGTTAAACTGAAGATGCACGGAGAGGTGAAGGGTGTAGCCAGATTGACTGGTGCTGAGAGACAATGGCTGGGGACCAAAATGTTTCTCTGCTGTTGTACAGTTAGAATGTAAACTGGCTTATCGTGAAATGGAACTCTGTCATCTCTTACTGAGTTGGAGTGTTGTCATGGCGATGTTGGCCTGCACTTTGCATAAGGACAATAAGGTTTGTTGTGTTGAAAGTTGAGGATTTAAGAAGTTTGGGATTTTTCAGATAAAAACTTTTTTAGTTTTTGTCTTGAAGTTCTGTTCATCGGAGTTTCTCTTTGACTTGGACTCTGTGTTAACATGAGGTTGCTGCATACTGAGGACCAAGCATTTGTTTATTGTTTCAAAGGTCAGAAATTTGTGAGTCAGTTTGTATCGTTGTTTTGTAAATTAACCAACCAATACTGGATCGTTGGGATTGTTTGGCCTTGGTGGAGACTTGAGCTCTGCCGAGAGCCATTCTTGGCTTTTTGCACCGTGCGGCACATTCTAGCATTGCAGCCAAATTTGCTCATGTATCTTCCGAGAACAATACACTTCCATTTCAAACTCATGACACTCTCATACCAAGTTAATTAAATTCTTATTGAGGGAAGGAGGAAACATCCGTCCGTGCCAATCTAGTATCTGAAACACTATTCTTGATACTATAGAGAATTATCTGCTGTCTGTGTGAGAAGTTGCTGGGGGTGTGGACTCAGTTCAGGTCATACATGAATCTTCCATGCTTTATAATGAGAAGGGTAAAAGAATGTAGTTCATTATGAAATCAGGACAACGTAAACTGTGTTTTTATTAGTAACACATTCATGTGTAAAAAGCCTTTTTTGTTGCATTTGGTTGAGGCTAAATTTAAATAATATATTGTGTGGTTACATGTTGCATCATATTTTATACAATCTTATTATTTGGATGTAAAAACTTTATTTACAAGTAGCTATATAGCAATGTCAGAGAAATGTAGTAAAGTAAAAAGCATGTGTCATGTTCTCTGAACTGTCTCATCTCAGCAATTGAGCAAATGTTCTTCTGATTGATTTATTGCGTTAACTGTTGCTTCACCATACACAACGTTAAAACCATTTGGCTGTTTTAATGTGACTGATCTGTGTAACATGCAAATGTTATGAGCCTTTAAAATGCTTCAAGCTTCATTCATGACTCCGTAATAGTGATAATAATGTTGTGCTAACAGGATTACTAAGACGTTTCAGTCGTGTTGGAGGTACACAAGACATTTTTTCACCTGACCTACTTTTTATTATTTGGATTCATGCGAGAGGACATGAAAGAATCCAGCAGGAAAATAAATAATTCATCTTTTTACTGAGCCGAGTCCCTGCTGAGTCTCCACGTAATGAAAAACAGGAGCCAGAGAAGTGCAGTGCAGTAAAATAGCTGGTGAGTTTATCTTCAGCTTCCATCTGAATGAATGTTTCAAACTGTGTTTAAGTTTAAATCCTGGGGTTTGAATGAAAAGTCATCAGGGCAATAACCATTTCTCTGGATTTATTTGAATAAATTACATTAACTTATCACATTTTTTTTCTTTACATCAAGCATACAGTCTTAAAATCCAGTGCAAGAATAAAATAAAACCAAATAAAAACAGAAAACAAAAAAAACAATCCAAAGACAATCATGTGCAGCACAGAGAATCCCTCCTCTCACACCGCTTCTGGATAATATACTGTATATATACATCTATCCTGTATGTGTATACTTTTGTCACAGTTACAAAAATAAGATACGTTACTGTAGATGCGCGACTATACACACAAGGTGAAAACAAAACACAAAAGCTGTACAGTCCTCATTGAGGGCAAAGATACACACGATTGTTAAAAAACAGTGAAAGAAAAAAGAAGGAAGGAATCGGATCATCTTTAAAAAATAAAATAAAATAAATACATGACCTTTTCAAACTGTACTGTGATTCTTCCCCAGTCAAAGTTTACTGCCTGCAAAACTTGTGCTTCCTTAAAAAAACATAAATAACACTAAATATGGGTAATCTGTTGAGTTTGCATCATTATTGTAATTCTACTAAATATAATGAATTGGTCCTTTGATTAAAGAGACATCCATGTTTGTTTTTAATGTTGAACACTGTCAGAGACAGTATATGTTAAACACCTCAGCGTCAGAGGTCCTCTGCAACCCCGTCCCTGTGCATTACATGTACAGTGTGCAAACCCAATTACACATCCCTCCCTCAAAATACACGCACATTACTACTAGATGGGTGAAAAACGAGTGTTATTGCTGCACCGATTATTTTGCAGGAGGGTAAATACGTTGTTGACATTGCAGAGAATAAAACCTCAGGGATAACATGGTGCAGCGCGGCACCTGACTGACTAAACGTGTAATAACTGAGACCTGGTTTGATTTCTACATTATCAGTACATCAGTTAAAGACGGGAAACAAATCCCACACAATACTGCATACAAGCAAATAGCTGGTTTGGGAAAATCAAACATCATGTGGGATATCGAGGCCTGACATGAGATGGGAAGAGGAAACCAGCAGCTTTTTGTCAATATCATTATTTAAAAAAAGGGTTTTTAGGTGTCAGTTGCATCATCTCAAAGAATAAAACATCTCCATCCAAACCAATAGCAGTAATTTCTCGTGACGTTCTGCCGTTTGCGCGCTCCTTTGTCCTCGTTAGAAAGTACTTCAAACAGTATCATAGTTGGCTACGTCTAGTTTTTTTTCTCAATCGGTTGCTTCTAGACAGCTAAACTACAAGAATATTAATCGGACTAATAGGAATGCAGCAAAAAAGAGCTTCACCTTCAGCTCCAGAGAAAACAGTTGCCGCCACTGAGCAGTTAAATCCTAAAGGTTATTATATCACAAGACATCGACCATTTGTCACACAAGTTTCTCATAAAATACACATTGGAGCATCGGAACGGACTGCACCGGAGTTTTCTTACATCACTTCAGACAGTTTAAACTTCACAACTTGTGTTTTTGCAAATCATGTCATCACTTCACTAACAACTGGCTCAGATATGTAATGTCACAGACTCAAGAATACAGTTTCACCCCCCCCAATGATAGAAATACCAAAGAGCTAGAGAACGCTTCCCCATTTTGCATCGAACAATTTTACTGACGCGTTGCAGTTAAGAGTTGAATCAGGTTTCTGTAGGTAACTTTGGTATCTAAATCACATACGATGGGTCATGCGTACATGTTAAAAAAATACTATGTTGGTTTTAAGTCGATTCTGTCTAAAACACTGTTGAGTTAAAAATGTGAGGACGTCCTTTGGGCAGAGTTTTTAGAGCATGACAGGGACGCGGTTTCTCCGGAGACGGCCTGAGCACGTCGAGACGACAAACAGGAATATTCCAAACAATAAAACAAAATCAGCTCAACCTAACTTTTTTTCTTTTTAAATATAAGATTAAACGTTAAACACTCGAAACCATGCTTTGACCTAGAGTCTCTAACAAACATGAAGCACGTAGACCAATTATTTTCCTAGTATGTGAGAAAAAACTTTTCTATCTACTGTAATGGTTTCCACATAATATAGTGAATGAGAGTAAATGTGAATTTGCTAAGGTGTTCTGTTAAACTCATGACGGACTGACAGCCAACTGAAACTGAGACAAAAGCCAGGACAGAAACGGAGGAAGTGACTATGGAAGCCTGAAGGTGCCTCCTGGGATAAGGGGAAGTAACGACATCAATTTCTCCTCAATATGCTTTCACTCTCATTACGTTTTGGTGCATACATGTTTTAATCTCAATCTTGTTCATTTCTTAATTGTGTTGTTGCTGTTTTGACTCCTCTAACATGGAGCACAGGTGGTAAGTAGGAATGTTTAGGAGAAGGTTACTGGGAATACCGGGGGAAGGAACTGGAGGCCAGGATTTTGTTTTGTCACCGCTGGAGACAAAGCTGTGAGTCGTGACGTCCTAGTGCGGCAGTGGCACCAGGATATCCACGTAGTTGATGGGGAAGAAGCCGGAGTTGCCGTGCAGCATTCCCTCGTACCAGTTTTCATCGATCTTATTGGTCAGGGTGATGATGTCGCCTTCCTTGAAGCCAAGCTCACCTTCGTTCTCGGGGTCAAAATCGTACAGGGCGCGACAGCAGGGCTGGTCCATGGGCGCTGGAGAGAAGGTTGAGGATTGGAGAGATAAAAGAGACGCAGCGTTAGAGGAGAGGCTAGAGGTGGAGGTACGATGCTGCGTGTAAATAAGAGGCGTAATGATCACAAGAAAAGCAGGTGAAGGGCTCACCTGGAGACCTGGCTGAAAGGGGGGAAGAAGAGGCAAAAGCAGAGAGGAGGGGATAAAGCAGAAGAGAGACACAAAACATGATCATCAGTTTCTGCAAAGTTATAACTAATAAGCAACAGTGGATCCAGACAGTGTTTCAAGGAATAGTTCAATATTTTGGGAAACACACACATTATCCCTGCGACTGTCTCATCTCTGTAAAGTCCTGATGAGTCTTGTAGCGCTGGAGTTAGACTTCAAGATATTTTTGTATGTTAAGACTGCAGCTGAGTCAGTTATTGTCTTAAATTCTTGTAATCGCTAAATTACCTCCTGAGGGAAGAACTAACCACTACATCCTCAAAGTACCAGTTGGTGTTGTTTCTGCTTTCCAGCCTCAGGGGGCAGTAATGAGTCAATATGGCTTGGGGCACTATAATAAATCAAAGAAGATGCAGCACAGTCAGGTTTCAGAAAGCTGAGATATGTTTATGTGATGTGTCTTCAAACTGTATTTATACTTTTACAAAAGACTTTGGACCGTCTCTAATGCAGGGGCTCTGTCCAAAGGTGCATACAGCGGTTCTACAGAAAACGGATTTATTTTAAGGTTATGTGTAAAAACCAAAGTGAAAAAACAACAGGACTTCTTGGCTCTGCTCCGGCAGCAGGAGACTCCAGGAAGTTACAGGGCAGGAAATAACCATAAATCATGTTAATGAGAAAGTTTCACAGGTCATTTCATTGCTTTGGGACAGACCCATGCTAGCTTCATATTTAATACCCATACATTATCTACATCCAAATGAGTATGTTTTTTAAAAAATGTCAAACTATTCCTTTAACAATAAAAGAGAGATGAGAAATTAGATTTTTTTTAAAGGCGGCAGAAGAGAAACCAGAGGTTAGACAGAAACACAGCGCTGCAGATGAGCTGCACTGCAAACAAAACAAAATGCAGACAAAACACCACTCCCACAAAAAGTTCAATTTGAAATAAGAGCAATAGATTTTGCATCTCTTCCCAAGTCACTTTTGCTCACCTGGAGATCTTGCTGCAAAGGGGGAAGGAGAAAACAGCGGTGAACAGGAGAACGTTTTAGCAATCGCATTTTGAGAAGGATAAATGACGGACAAATACAAAGTAAAGATGTGGATGAAAAATGATCCAAGAAAAACACAAGTTGCACAACACATTGAAAGAGGCGGAGCGGCAGAGGAACAAAGAAAAAGGAGGATGAGACAGATCAGGAGAACAAAGCAGAAATAACAAATGTTCGTCCTCTCGTTTGTTTTTTGTTCATTGTCTGAGATTGTTTGAGCGGACGACACTTGGGTTTCTACAGTTTGTGTCTTTTTACTGTTGAGATTCCCTTGTAACAAAAAAAAAAAGAAAAAATGATGGGCAAAGGGAATGACAGGAAGGTGACATGATGGAGGAGATACGGCTGCACAGTATCTCTCCGGGATTCACTCAAGTCTCACCTGGAGACCTTGCTGCAAAGAGGGGGAGAGAAAACCACACGGGGGGAGGGAGGACAGCAAACAGCAGGAGTTGTTATGAGTTTAAAGTGGAAATGATGAGGGGGAGAAATGAAGTGATGATCATACAGGACACAGAAATTTGACCTGGCTCACCTGGAGACCTCGCACCTACAACCATGTGACAAAGACAAATCATAAGGGGAAAGAGGAGAGAAGTGCACAGATGTTTTTATTTGTTCTGGATTGATTGATATTCTGTTCAGTGCAGGTAAAAACTTAAATGTTGGGAAAAAAGCTGGAAAACCCAACAAATGGACCATAAATTCTCAAACATCTTGCTATATATCAACTCATGAAAGCACCATGCTTTTATTTTGACAGGTTTCGTTTCAGCTTCTTTAGTGTCTATAGCAAACTGTGTATTTGTTATTGTGCACAAGTCTCTAAAAAGAGATGAGTGAGTCTGACTGATTGTATTTTGGGGGCTGATTGAAATAAAAAAATCTACACTACATTTTTGTAAATCTTTTCTGCATCGTTAATTCTGTAAAATAAAAGTTTTCACATCTGCAAACATAAACACAGATACATGTGTGAGAGGCTTATATCTGCCGATATCATCGATAATATAATAATAGAAAACTACGTCTCCTTCTGTTCAGCTCCTACAACAATAATACAGACGACTTAGATAATGTTTCACAGTGAAACGCTTCTCGTTGTTGAGTAAACTTAATCTGTTCCCTTCTCTGGAGGTTATTTTATTGTGAAAATTCTGCAGTAAATCTTACATTTCAATACAAAATTAAAGTGACATTGACCAAAGATGTTTCAGAGGGAATTATGACAAGTGTGAGTATGTTCTACTGATTCAATGTGTTTACTAAATATAAATATATACACAAACACGAGATTTACTCTTTAAATCTTAGACCAGCAGTGATCAGATTTGTTTTCTATTTGAGAATTTATGGTAGAAATGAAAAACTCAGAGAATTGTTAAAGGAAGAAAAACATAAATTAAGAGAAACCAGTCCAGAAACTAAAAGAAAATACAACCACACATTTGACTGTTCTGTTCTCACATCATGTGAGACAGAAACTTGTTTGGACCCCAGTGAGAGACGACGGCGTGTGAACAGAACCAGGATTGGTTTCTGCACACGCTTCTGAACAGCGAGGTTTCTGCTCTGGCTCTCACCTGGAGAACGAGCACTGTGGATGCCTCCATTGTGGTTCTCACTGATGGAGAAGTCCAGAGACGTACGTGGTTTGGGCATGTACTCTTTCCTGGGTTTGTTAGAAGTGTCCCTTATCCTGCAAAGTGGAAAACACAGAATTAACCAAAAGCAGAGATCAACATCTATTCCATCGGTAGTAGCTGATAAATATGAATATATCAAGTACATCCAGTGACAAAGGCTAAAACAAAAAGTACTGACCGTTCATCAATCTTACTGGAGAGCTGTGTGAGGATCTCAGCAGCCCGGCTGTGATACTCCACCTGAGCATGGACCAACGCAGAGAGCTGGCTCACCTGTTCAATCTGTTAGTGCACACAGAGGAAACACATGATGTGTCACACACACGGACTGAGGATCTCTATCTTAAACACTGACGTCATCATTTAAGGCTGGATTCACTGACACAGATTAATCAACTCATCATCTAGTCATAGAAATGTCCCAGTTCAAAAATCACAAATTTACAGAAAGAACACATCATCAACAGATCATAGACGTTTCCAGGATTCTCAAAAAATTGCTGCTGCAGTGGGGTCAGACAATAACATATTCTAGAAGCCCTGATGCTTACATCACTCTCCAGCAGGTTGAACATGCTCTGCTCAGCAATCTCCTTCGAGTCGTCGAACTTTTCGAGCGCTTGTTTGATCTCGTCGTCCATCACTTTGCCCTGACGCTTCTTCTTGTAGTCAAAGTCCAGACGACGACCCTCCATCTTCTTCAGGTGATGCTGCACGAGCAGATCAGAGCGTTAATCTGAATCTTTGACCTGTAGATGACTTGGATTCTCAGTTTCAACCCTGTTGTGTGTGAAAGTACCTGAATCTCCTTGAGGTCTTTTTCGTGGAGGTTCTGCATTGGATCGATGAAGTTCTGCTTGACCTCCATGTCCAGAGCGTCCTTCACCTCTCCCAGCTCACGCATGGCTTCCCCAGCGTCAATCAGAGCGAGTCCTGTAGAAAAGAAACACATGAGTAACATACACTTCGATGTCAGTATATGGTGTGGAAAATTCCAGTAAAAGTAACTCATTCGAATTTGCAGCAGTTTTAACACATTTATGAATATTAAAGCAAACTTCAGGCGTCTGTCTTATCTGGAAAATAAACTATCTCATGATATTGTTCTTGCGTCCTTCAGGGAAATAAATGATGCCAACAGTTAAAAAAGTGTGTTTTTGTCCTGTTCGTCCGTGAGAATCTTTAATGTGCTGCAGCTCACCAAAGTTCGACTCCTCTCCGAGCTCCCGGCCGAACCTCTGCATGGACTCTCCCAGGATGGCCTCGGTCTGCGTGTAGCCCGGCCCTTTCTCTTGGCCGCGCATGCGTGACATGGAGTTCATCATGCTCATCTTGGCTCTCGTGGCTATATAGACAAGGGAGTAATGAAAACAAACACATCTGTGCGAGTTTGGCTGTGTCTTGAATTTGTGGTGAGATGGCACAAGGCCCGAGGCTCCAGAGTAAACCACATTAAAGTGTTTGACTGTGTTTGCAGTTAGTGTGGAGGTTATTTCATGTGAACAGAGCTGGAGTCTCATTGTTTCTCACCAGTTCTCAGCGATTAGATGGCCACTAATATTCAGTTTGAGTATTGTGGAAAATTCCATTTTTATAAACGGTCAAATCCTCTGAATAAACTGTTATTAGTGTGAGGCAACATAATACAAGAGTTAAATAAAAATCAGTATGCATTACCAAAATAAAAGCCAAAAAGGTCAGACAGACCATCAGTACATAAGACAGTTAAATTATGGAATTTAAAACAAAAATGCAGTTAGAATTATTTTACTGTAGTTGTGCTTTTTAATTTGTTTGTGAATGTGGGTGTTACATTAATGAAGTAGGGCTGGTTGACAGACCATTATACTGATCAATATCAATATATATCACAGATTTGGGGGATTCTGTACAGGTCAAATCTTATAATTATATGATCAGATAATGTTTAATAATATATAATCATACTATGCTGATAGTATTGATTTATTGACAGGACCTAATGAATGGAGGTGGGCTTACAATAAGTGTAAATATATATGTATATATATATATATACATGATATGTACGTGTTTTTTGATATTAATATGTAGTATTAAATGAAACTAAACCATCAGATTCACAGGCTGTAGGATCATGCACAGGTGGGTAATGTCACCTGGGTTTGGCTGCAGATACTCAGTGGTCTTGGTCATGATGTCCAGCACTGCCCGAGCGGTGGTGTCCATCTTCTGTAAACCACGATGTGAACCCACACGAGGAGGGAGACAGAAACAAGGTACAGAAACTACAGGTCAGAAAATGATGATGCCGAGAGACAGTTTCACTTCTGTGTTCTTGTTTCAGTTGATGACAATTGCCAACTCTGACATAAGAATATCCAATTATATTACTTTCAAATAATATATAAAGATAAGGGATCAGATGTAAACCAACACATGCACTAACTTGTGGCGATGCTCAGAAACACGTCTCTGAATAGGTTCAATCATGCAGGATAACACTGATGGACCTTTGTGATGTTTGGTCTTCTATTATCTTAGCAGCAATTTTCAGTCATGGCTGGTAATTTATTTTACAAAATGTTGAATGATTAATTTGATTGTCTAGAATCAATCCTATAATAATCTTCTCAACAGAGAATATTGAATAGAAACTTTAGTCTTGCCTTCTCCATTTCAGTGAAGTCCTCATCGAGCTTCGTTCCTTCTGCTCCTCCAACTTTTTCGCTCACTTTCTGCAAAGCAAGCAAAATTTAAGAAATACAATATTATATAATATAGAAATAAGATCAATAATAAGTTGATCAGATTTATCAGGACACTTTTGCAATGCAGTATAAAATGTTGCAAATATCAGACGTCGAATTCAATTCAACAGATCTCAGAACTGAAGTTTACATTGACATGAAAAAAACAGCCTCGGCCATTGTTTGGATGTGAAGGATAAAGTGACATCTATTGGTGAAATTGCAGATTGCAACCAACTGAATACCCCTCACTTTCCGCTTGTAGGAACTTAAATTTGCAAATGTAAAAAAGTGAAAGGCTCTCTCTGCAGCTAGTGTTTGATTTGTCCGTTCTGAGCTACTGTAGAACTCAGCGTGGCAACATGGGAGGAGCTTCAGATACAGACTGAGGATACAAAGGGTTCTTAGTTTCAGTCATCACATGTAAGATTCTTGTCTCACAGTGTTTTTGTTAATGGCAAATAGACATTTGTATATTGTGTAGAATAGATATATTTGAAACCTTAACCTTACTGATAAATCAATATAAACAAAACATAAAACACATATTAAGTGCAAGGGTATAAATTTGTAATTTAGCCTCGTCAGGATGTGAAGTGTGAACCAGTCTGTGTCTGCAACCTCACCAGGTCACAGCCTCTTAAATCCAATTAAGATAATGTCAAACAACAAATATCTGTTTGACCCTGTGCTTCACACGAGGAGACGATCGTGCTTCAGCGGCGTGAACCTTGTGTGTCACATGAGGACTGAGCAGAACAAAACGTATCTCACAAGAAAGAAACACTGAGAAAAATCATTTTGTCCTTCACCCCCACTGATCTTTCTGGGAACACACTAACGCTGAGATTTTTCATTCCTGCAGAAGCACATAGACCAGATATCTCCTCTGAGCTGACGTTCCTTCACTCCCAGTCTGCTGATAATAATTCCACCTCTGGTCTGTGATGTAACCAGAGGCCTTGAGGGGCCAGAGATCTGACACAACGAGGCCAGACACAGCCCTCAGAGGAAGGACTGAGGGGAAAGCTTTCAGGGAACGTCACGGTGCCGTGATGAAAGAAACCATGAAAGCAAAGGTCAGTGGATGAGGTTTTTCCTCGAGTGAAGAAAGAGAACAATCACACTGTACATGTACGTCCAGGACAGGATGAGTCACTTTGACATTTCTGGTTACTTCACATTCACACTTGTCTGATGAATGATCTTCGAGTTCAGCAGATTTTCTCTCACAATTAAAAATCCTAAAAAGTGCGATGTACTTGAAAATGTATTTTCCAGGGTCAGAACACAGAGGGGTGATTTATGACAGACAGCAGGGGCTTTATAAGACTAAGCCTGTGACAGTGGTTTATGCAGCGTAAGACTTTCTGACGATCGCTGCTCTATGAGTCATCTTAGCAAAGTCTCCTCTGATCCCACGTTTGAAACAGCTCTATATTCTGACAGCAAAGCAAAACACACACACACACACGGTGTAAATCAAGCAGGGAGCCACATTTCCCATCGTTAGTTTCACCTACACGGTTTTCGAATCCTCCCTGAACTGGTTGCCATGGAGACAGGTATCTGCCTGTGCCAGGTTACGTCTACTACGTCTGTGACTTCCTGCCGTTTTCTCTCACTACTTTCCTCCTGTGTCGTATCCAGGTTTTTTTTTTCTCGCTCCCTGTCAGAGCTGAGGATCAGCGGGGGGGACTCGCGCCTCACAACCTCCACTCAGGAGACGCTGATGATCTGAGCTGATGAGATGAAGGTGATGAGATGAAGGTGATGAGATGAAGGTGATGAGATGAAGGTGATGAGATGAAGGTGAGGACGGCAGGAAAAACAGCAGAACCCGGTGAACACGTGTGTCAGAGTCAGTGCACAGCTGTGCCAACACAAGCGATGTACATACAGTGACACTTCTGCTGTTTATCCGAACCATGTAATCACATACTGTTCTCTTGTACACCTGGGGTATTAATGCAGTCACATGTAGCTGCTGCCTGGTTTCAGATGTGAACATGATGTGAATCCACAAGACAGATGGCACACGTCTCTTTTTAACTGTATTTGGACTAAAAACTAGGCGAATGTCCTTTCTGCATTTTTTTTAAGCTATAATCTCAATAATTATCGATGATTGATAACGACTGTACTATTTTGGTGCATTTGGAGGAAATAACCAATTATTCTCCTACACAGAGAATTGGTCTGATGTTTTCTCCCAAAATGATGATTCATGTTCACACCAGGTTTATAAGTAACATCTCCGAGATCAGAGATTTATGAAAAGATTTCTTTTCAAGCAGGGTTTTATACATTTTTAAGGACGGGAGCAGGTTTAATTGGTTTTGTTTACAGAATATTAAATATGAAAAGTTTTCAGTGTTTGAATTTAATTTAAAAAGGTGTCAATACTGCTAATAAACAAGTAGACTGTATATAACAGCATGCACCTGCAGGATTTAGAGGCAACAAATATGAAGCTGCTAATATGTATATATAATAATATATATACTCTATAATGTGTAAAATCTAGGACTGCAGCTAACAACTGCATAACCATGAAATAGTCAAATTGGGAAAAATGTTCCTCGAAATTCAGTTAAGTTAATTTTAAGGAATTTTCAACTTGCAATAAGCTACAGCACAAGTTACAATCCTTAAAAATGGAGGAACAAAGTAATATTAACAGAAACACAGATGTCTTATGTGCTTACACAGTCGATGAGAATGTTAAGAACTGATTTACAAACCTGAGTGAAAACAAAACAAGCAGCACTTTGGGTTCTGAGGATAAATTATTTGTGTCGGGTGTGGAGATAGAGAGGAGCCGGGGAGTCAGTCATTTATCGAGCTAAATGGATAAAAATCAACTCAGTCGGGCAGCGCCTGTGGGTTCCTGCATACGGCTCTGGAGAGAAGAAACTGAATGAATAGAAATGAGCTGTTGGTGGCTGTGGAGCGAGTACACCAGAGCTGCAGCACACTCTGCTGTCAACGCGTGTTCAAACCCCAGACACTGGTAAAGTGGAGAGGAAAGACAGAGCTGTTGTGTGGTAAACTCTGAAATTTACTGCAGTGAGGGAGGGAGATGCACTAACCTAGATTAACACACTTAGAGACGCTAGAGGACTACAGAGCCTGTCACAGTCAATAACCTCGGCCCTGATGATTGATGTTTTACCCCCGAAGATTTATTAAACGTAACCAAGCCGCCAATTTCACCTGACAGCCAGGAAACCAGTGATCTAAAACCCTCCTGGGGAACCAGCGATGTCACTGAGCTTTTACTCATGATCTTCTTTGTCCCTCTAATCTGTCTCTCATTCAACAACCCATCACTCTCTCTTCTCCATCCTCCACTTCCTGTCGGGAAGGACGTGACAAGGTGAACAGATCAGCGGCGGCGGGCAGCAGCAGTGTGAAGTGAACTTTGAAGGGATGAGTAAAATGCGCAGTTGGCAGTGGCATGGACGATATGTAACCTGTGACGTCACAGCTCGCGATGTCACACGCTAATCACTCTCACTTGACGTAGTGGAGGATGGATGCAGCCGATTCATGACGCCTCCAGACACAGAGGCAGTGAAGGGATAAGGTTTCTCTGCAGAGCTCCCAACACACTGCAGCCACTGGATTCTAGGCTACGTTTGTATGACATTAAAAGTCCAACAACCATTTGATGCCTCACATAATATCTGTGGAGGTTGGCTGCCTACATAGAGAGGACGCTGCTCCTGATGTAAATATAAAGTATTTAAATATAAAGAGCCTATTCTAGGGTAAAGAAAACAATTCGTACAATTAACATCACTAGGATTATTTTTTATTTAATTTCTACCAAAAGATCCCTTTCACCTAAATCTTACACACTGAACCTTTAAACTGCTGCGTACAAAATGTCTCCAGCTTCTTTTCACCCTGTCCTGTTCATCCCGTCCTCACACAAGTCGTCCTGAAAGGAACATGAAAGTCTGAAACTAACTTCATGACAATCCATTTTACAGTTGCCATAAAGTCACTCAAAACTAAAAGTTAAAATAGTTAAGATAAAGTCAGAGGATATTTTTTTCCTAGTGTCCTAGTGGTGGACAAGCCAATGTCCTGGAGCCATTCTGTCGGTGTAGCTAAAAAGGAACCAAATCCTTCGGCCCTGGTTCAAATAAGGCTGCAGATCACTCTCCTCACCCTCCATTTTTCTCCAACTGGCAGCCATGCAAACCAAATCAGACCGGATTAAATATGCTAAATGTGGAGGGGAAAATAGCCCAGAGACGTCGCCAAGGGCAGCCGGGCAGCGTTGTTCCCTCCCTGTCCCCTAAACTCTTGCATCATCGCAGGGGACAGACCGCAGGATGTCCTGACTTGCTCTCACCGTGGATCTTTTTTTCAGATTACATCAGTGTTCTTGCGGAGATAAAAACAAGGTGTGGGAGGTGGAAATCAGCCTGATGTTAAATACAGTGTGCTCACTGCTGAGAGGGATCCTGCACTCATAACCTCAAACCAGCAAAACTCATGCATTTTAATACCAAGGGAAAATAATTTATGCAGCATTTAAGCAAAACCAAATTACCAAAGTGCTCATGTCAGAAACCAAATCAACTAAAATAATAGCAGAGGTTAAAGCTGATTAAACTGTTGTATATTTAATCAGCTGCAGGTCGACAGTATTTCTGTTCTAAGATGAGACCTGCCCACACACAGATTATTGGAAACACCAGAGGAGAGTTTAAACACCGGGTTTTACACCTGTGTACGACACCCTGAGTTAATACTATTACACAGCTGACGAGGTAATCGACCTGAGACACTCTCTGACACAGACCGGCTGCTTTTAAACTGAAGTCCAGGATTAGATTGCAGTACTCACTGCAGAACAGGCTGAGGTCAATACTTTATATCATATCTACGTATACACACAAGCCTGAGGTCGGATCTCATGTTGTTACTCAGCTTTTGATTCAGCTTATCCTTGAAAAAATAAGAACACTAAGAAGAAAAAATGGCTTTTGTAGACATTTTCCATAACGTCTTAAAAAGAGGTCCAAAGATAAATTGATGGTAAATTATGTGAATAATTATTTGTCTCTGTGTGTCGGTCCTGTGATACGCTGGTGACCTGACCAGGGTGACTCCCACCTCTCGCCCTAATGTCAGCTGGGACTGGCTCCAGCTTCCCACGACCCTCTAATGATAAGCTCTATAGATAACGGGTGAATTTATTTTCCTTTATCTGGTATATTTCCTACTGTGCACCACATTAAGAGTCAGAAAAGAAGATGCTATTTGTTTGCAAAAAATACAAATGCTGTATTTTGAAAACTAAATGGTTGCAAAAAAAAAAAACAAAGATTTGGATCTCTTAGAAAAAAAACAGATTCAAAACAACACATTTGTGGGTTTGTTTCACAAAGCTTTGACTTTGTGTTATAAACAGACGAGCTGTACAGCACTGGACTGATTCACTTAATTTGTTTGAATACTATAGAATCAATTTTATTAGTGTTGGTAGTAAAAAGCTGAATTTTAAATTGCTGCTACCAAAGATTCCTTGACGATCACTCAAATATTTGCTGAGCTATTTCAATCTAGAACAAAGCTGTGGACTAACTATCTGCCTGGCACTGCCATCTGTGGGCCAACACCTCTCATGTGGCAAGAAATATTCACATGTTTTTTCAGAATAATTGTCTTGTTGTTAAAACCGGATAAAAACATTACATTACACTAGACTGCTTAGATTTGCAAATGTTAAATGCATGAATGCAGAGGTCCATCTGTGCAGTACAGAACCCACTCACACCCACTGCATTGTTCACATTGTAATGATGTGCCGTCTGAGTGATGCAGGAGATGAGTGTCTTGTTTTATACCGTTACTGCAAAGATTTAAAAAGAAGATATTGTTTTTGTACATATGGATGAGGCAGAATTAGTTTGACTGTTTACATATGGAACATAAATTATCCAGTTATCTGGAGAAAACCTGAAAGAAGAGCTTTTATTTAATTTATTTACAGATACATAATATTTCTGTATGTGAAAACTTCATCTGGATTTCTTTATATTTTTCTCTATTTGTTGTGTGTATCTTTATCTTTTTTCCACATGTAGTATCAGGAGATGTTTTTGTAAATTAGTGTTTTATGATCTTATAAACCCCAAAAAAAGTGATGGACAAAATGCATTTGGCACACAAATAAAAATGATATGTAATAACATCATGGAATCTTCGGCCTGCTTCAGCCTGGACTTGTAGCAGCCGTGCTGTTAGCATTAGCATCAGTCACATGGCGCCCAATGTGAGGCACACAGGGAGCGTGCTGCCGCCGCCGCCGCCGCCGCTCTCCTCCCCTCTGCCTCCCATGCCTCCTCCCTCCTCTCCAGCTCACTAGTCTTAATCCCGGCTGGGCACACAGAGGCCCCTGCTTTAAATACGCACACAGGGTGGAAGAGGGGGATTAAAAATGACAAGAGTGATTAGTGAGACTATTAGGAGGACGGCCCCCACTGCTGGACAGTAGCATGGAGATGATCTAACTCCTTCTCCATCAACCTGTCTCCTAACTGCACCTTTGTCCCCGGGTGGGGACGGATCTGAGTGGAAGCCTGTGCAAACACTGTATGTCGCAGGGGGAACTGACACTCCCATCACATTCCTTCCTCTCATTTAATCCTCCTTCACTTTCACCTTGTACATTTTCAGGGATGAACGGATGATAAAGGAGGACGGACACATGGAAACAGAAAAGGTTGCGTCCGATGTGAACACGACAGAGAACTGCTAAAACTTGAAGACAAAAACAATTGCATAACAATGCCCAGAAGATATTTGTCGTGCCTCTCTCTTGCTCCAGCCTCTGTTCTTCCGTTCTTTCTTTGTCTCTCTCTTTTCTCCTCATACCCTCAGAGCCTCACTGTTCTCACTGTCACGTTTCTCATGCAACACTGCACCGACCGTTCACACGGCTGGATTATGACTCAACAATACGTCCAACTGCATTCACCTAAACTGGAACCACAACCTTGACTCCAGCTGACCAGGATTTCTAAGGACACCAACTGTAAATAGACATCAACGTTTTATTTAGGTGCAAATCTAACCCTAATAATTGCAGCGCCTGTCCTGAGAATAGACCTGTGCTCTCGCGGAATCAGGGAAAATCCGTTTGTCATTCTTAAATCCTGGCGTTCAGAGCCAACATGGCTCCAGCTACAGAGGTTTCAGGATGATAGTAATCCTGCAGAACATCACGGCCTGGGGAAGCATTAGAGAAGAATTCAACAGTGAACAAGCAGAAACAGACTCACAAGGTCTAAATAATCAGCTTCTCAACTCAATTCAGCGCCTGTGAGACCAGGTACAGGCGTCACGTACAGACGGACTGGACGGGCACCCAGACAGGACAGGGTGCCAGCTGTGTCCTCTGTCCATGCAGACTCGTGCCAGCATCAGTCCACTGGTTGGCCATGTTGCTTCACTGACCTCTATCCTCTCGGAGTGAGTGGCCCGTGGCTATTATAATCTGATTTGTAAGCCTTTGCATGGCTCTTATGTAACAGCAGGGATGTGTCTGTAGCTGGGGAGATGTGTGCACACATTCCCGTCCGTCCTCCATGTACCGCTCGGTAAATGGGAGAGGAAGGGGGAGGAGGGACCAGCTGGCACCGTGTGTGTGAGGAAAGTGTGCCAGGGTTTGTGAGCGCTCGGATATGTGGCGATGATGATGAGACAAAGATGGAGGATGACTAAAGGCACACACAGCGATGATGGCAGCTCGGTGTTGTGTGTGTTACTCATGACGAATATCAGTGAATCCCCTCTGTGTAAATCCACATTTTTCTTTTTCTTAAACAAATGAGACGTGAAATATTCTTTTCACCATTTACGACACAAGATGTGAAATTCAGAGCAAGATACTGATCTGTGTAAGTCACATGAATTATATAATGAGACTCACAGTACACTCCCGTATGGAAGTGTAAGAAAAGAAATAATCCTTCACCCAGTGGAAGTATAATATATCCTCTATTGTGCTAAAATAGCTTCATCATTAAATTAAATTTCTGGTGATAAGTACGCTCAGTGTTCTTCTGCCAGACCTCCCACAGTTCTGCCTGGAAACCACAGGAAGGTGCGAAAGACTCCGTGTTCAATTTTCTCTTTTATTTCCTTCTCGCAATCGTTTTCTCACCACTCAGTGTTTTTCTGGCTCATTTGTTCTCCAGTTAACCTCAGTCTATTTTTGTCCTTTCATTAACGACATCCATCCTCCCTCCATCTCAACATCCTGTCTAACCACCTCCACATCAGAGACTGTTGTATGTGAACTTAATAGAAATTGTACTTTTTGTTAGATTTAATATATTATTTTTACAAATTGCAGACCAGTAAATTTTTTCTCAATCTATGGAGCAAATCAACAGAAAATATTTTTCTCATCTTGCCACCTTGTGTTCGACTGCACACTGTGACATCACCGTTGTGTGCGGTCAGAGGTGCAGCAAACATTCAACTTTCAGGGAGATTTTACCAGAGCTGGCAGCCGACCCCTGATTTTCAGATAATAATGGAATAAGAATAAGAATGGGATTCATTTGAGAGTTTGAAGTCTACTGAGTTTGATATTATGAGTAGAACTTTTACAGGGATATCCTGAAAATCAGTTGGCTTTCATTTCAAGTGCTTGTTGAATAGCTTTAGGAGGGGATGTCTGAATTCCACCATATCTGTTACTTTTCAAAAATGACGAACCAACATTCTCACCAATCTCACACTGTGCACATTTGAGAAAGTAATCAGGGTTTGAAGGTTTGCTGAAGTTGTCGTACAACTTTTGTGTTTATGTGCAGCACTATCAACGTTGAGGAGGAGAGACTATGAATAGCATCTCTGACGCATCATATTACAATGTGGTTGAACATAAATCAGCATAAAGAAGTAAAGAATAATACTTTAAAGGCCTAAAAAAGCTGTTTTCTTTTTACATGTAAAGGACGAGAGGAGGGACTGAATACTTGACTTGTTCTGTCATCAAACTGAAAGCTTTTCAAGATAATGACGATCATCTGTTACCATATTCAGCTTATAACATTTTAAAATCAGCATCATCAGATACAAAGTGTCTAATTTTCATTCATCACTAACAGATTAGAGAAAAGAACGTGACCCTAAAGCAATGTTTTTTTTATAATTAATGATACTTCATCCTCAGTGACTCACCATTCAATCAAACACACACACACACACACACACACACACACACACACACACACACACACACGTCTCTCAGAGATAATGACTGAGCTTTGAGGCCTGTCGAGGGCTCCACTGTTTTTCCTGCACGTAATTGAAATGTGAGACATCTGATTTATTCTGTGGTTGCTCAGTATTATCATCTTAATTGTCCAGTTAATTTAGAACAAAATTCAATCTGGTCAATTCAATCTCTGGAAATGTGTTATTGCTGTAGCCAAGAGTGCAGCGACACAGTCCGCACATTAAACATAATGTTCTGCGACATCCACACACACGAAGCACATAGCACAGGGCCATGCATAATACAGTGAGGGTCTCAGGAGGGTTGCAGTTCGTCACCAGTCAGTCGGCTCAGCATTAAGGTTTTCATACACACTGAATCCAGAAATCCAGCAGCCATTTTATGAACCGTCTGCTGTCCTGACTCGTGTGAAAACCCCCGTGTTTTTTTTTATTTTCATCATTTCGCGAGGGAAACAGAGAGGGAGGCTCAGAGGAGACACTGGCATGTGTTTCCTCGCAGGAAAGACCCTCACTGGGTTCTCCTTCTGAGGCAGAGTTTGACCTTTTACACAAACTGTTCACACTCACCCAAGTACACGTGCAATCACAAACACACACGCATTCAAACAGAGGAGAGACAGTGATGTTTGACCTGAGGGTTCACGCAGGTAATGATTTAAAGCCTTCAATGCAAAAATGCACGACCGTTATCAATAATAGAGCCCAATCATAATATGAAACAACAGAAGCGGAGAACAACTGTTATTTGAGAAAATAATCTTTATCCAACTGGTGGAAAGCTGGTAAACGTTGACGGTCTGACAAAACAAGTCAATATGAAAATGTTGTAAATCAGGAATCTGTGATGAACAGTTAAAGGTCCAGTGTGTAAGACTGAGGTGAAAGGGAACTACAGAAATTTAATGTAGAATAATCCTCATGATGTTTCCACTAATTCATATCATCTAAATTGTATGAATTGTAGTTTTCTTTACCCCAGAAAAAGCCCTTTATATTTAAATACTTTATATTTACATGGAGGGGGTCCTCTCTACGGAGGCCGCCATGTTTTTTACTTTAGTCCAGACTGAACAAACTAAACACCTTTTGAGTTTTTATGACAACTGAAGTTTACCACAGTTTCTTTTTCATGTTTGGAAGGAGAGGGTGAGGTGAGGGGCGTTCAGCTGCAACATGCACCTTCAACACTAGATATCACAAAATTCTACACACTGAACCTTTAACTGAGAAAACAACTCAGCACAATAATACTATATATGAGTAGGTTAGTACATACTGTTAACTGTATAATCAAAATGCATAAAAGTTTAAAGCAAAAATGTGGTTTTCTTATTTCTCTCTTATTTTCTTATGTACAATTTCCCATTTTATTTCAGTGCAAGGTCGTGTGTGGGTACAACAAACATAAAGGGTCCATATTATATAATGCAATGTGAAATAAATACTGGACACATTAGAAAAGAGATGTGTTATATACTTTGTGAGTGACCTGCAGCAAAAGCAGGGGAACAAATGTGATGCAGACAGAGGACAGTGTGTCAGAGGGACTGTGACAGCTCATCAGAGGAAACGAGATCTGGTCATAATCGACCAGGAGAGCAGAGACTGAGGCTGCGTTCAGTGAGCGAGCAGGAAACACCAAACACCATCTCTGATGAAGATGAATATCTTGTGCTTTTAAACTTCAAGCTAAAGCATCGAGCAGCGACAGCACACTGATGGATCCTGGGAGAAACAAGCAGCTGCACATTAAGACCAAGATCAATAAAATGGCAAAAAAAGCAAACTTATCCTCCGAACACGAGCACAGACTTTCAATCAAACTGCAGCGGTCCCGCCCAAAATAAACGATAACATTAATACATCCGGTGGCTGCTGTGACCCCGTTAAAAGAGGAGAAAATTGAAAAGCCTCAGCAGACCAACAAGCTCTATGTCTGATATTGACTATTTCCCATTCAACAGCAGGCTGCAGGTTTGATTAGATTTCCTGTTCCATGAACAAGGTCACGACAGAAGGGGACGGACACACCACAGATGTAATGACACCCAGAATATCGACGAAGACCGCTCCACCCTTACATTTAAGAGAGGAGACACGTGTGCAGAGGAATTTTGAAAGCTCTCTTTTATTTCCCTAAATAAATAAGGTGCTATCTCACACCCACCACAGAGCGTTTTATAATACAAAGTTTATAATGCAGAGTTTTTGTCAAATTAAACAATGAACCACTTCTCCTCTGACGTTATCTCTGATAAAATGACCAATATGAGTCTATATATTATATTGTCCTTCATAATCTGTTCGTCCACTTGGTGGAGATCCACAGGACGAGTTCCAGCTGTTACACGTACTTTTAGAGCTGAAACCTCAAGATGACTTCATGCATCACTTTGTATTTGATATTCAAATGTAAGTTAAGTACTTTTGGGTCTTGGACCTTTTAGGATTATGTTACTATTTGATTGAGCATTTGTCGCTATTGTGACGTTTAATTGAGTGAATATTTGATTTAACAAGAACATTTGGTCAATAATGAAAGTAGCTGCAGGACTAAATACATAAACAAACAGTGTCGTGTTTTATTGACTATATTGTCAGTGTTCATGTACTGAGATACTACACATGATGTTGGTATACTATGTTAGCATGCTAATTGAGGGTAATTAAAGGAAACAAACAAATCTGATGAATAATTTCACCTTCACTGTAGCTTTAAACATTCATGGTACATTAGTACAGTATTTAACATGTATTTTTTACTTCATGTATTTTTTACAGACACACACATTCACTTCGAAGCAAAACAAAAATCGAATGAATTCTAATAAGACTGATATTCTCCTGAGATCTTCTTACTTCTTCTCTTCTCCTGTAAACACCTGCTCATACGTCTGTCAAACTAAACACACCTACATGAACTTCTACACCTCCTGCTAATTACAGAGGTATCCTTCATTTACATTTGATTGAAGGCGTCTGCTCCAGTGTGTGGGTGGTGTGTGTCACATCACGTGTGTTCAGCAGAAATGACTGTTTACCACTCAGCCGCATACTGTGAATGCAAGTCGAGGAGACGGTGAGAAGCTTGTTTACACAAAGCAGCAGCACGATTGAATTAATTAACTATTGATAAGTTAATATTAGTACAATTATAACACATAGATGTACTAATGTGTTTAGTAATAATGAATTTCTATTTATCATACAATTTAAGTATATTTGGTCAATTATACCAACACAGAGCTTTTACACTGTTTTTCTCTTTAAATTATGTTTTTTCACTGGAGGAAAAGATCTAAATTAAAAGTAGTGGGACAATCTGAAAATGACATTTCAGCAGATACATGCCCAGATGAACTCAAATAAAAATACTACTCCGATAAAAACAGCAAAGAAGAGTCATAAAACCTCTAACCCCATCCCAAGGTCCATTTGGCGGTTTGGTCCTGCACATGTGGCACGTTTCACAGATTACTGCTGCAGCGCTCTCATTCTGACACACACACACACACAAACACATGCAGGCACACACACTCCAATATAATGCAAAGTCACTGTGCTCTGATTAATCTGAGTATAATCCCCGACAAGCCATTCAGTCTCGGCTCTGCAGTTGGCGGGGAGGACGCCATGTGCTCGGGGCGAGGGACTTCACTGTGGGTGTCCGTGGCTGAGATCACATGACGTGTTTTTGTTGTTTTATTTTTCATGCACGCTGTCCGCCCTAAAGACGACTGGAGACCCACCGTTTTAGCAGACGTGTAAACACAATGAAGCACATCCTGTCCCCTCCTTCCTCTCATTACTGGCCCTTCACCATCAGACTGATGCTACAGCTGCCTGAAAGCACTGCCTGCACTCCCCTTTTGTTCCAGCATCCTCCGCTTCTCTCCACTTAAACTCTATTACTTCCTGCTCTCATCTTTTCCTGCTCTCTGCTCCCCCTCTCTCCAACCTCTCTCCTCCGAACTTTTCGGACCCAAATGGCATCTCTCCTTAGAGCGAAGGAGTCTTTATCACAGTATGCACGTCGTACTGCATCACTGTGTGTTACTATTTTAAGCCATTCTTGTAGAGTGGATCAATGGACGACTATTCTGCCTCACCACTTTGGTCCAGACTGACTGGCGACCACATACCTTTACAATTACATTAGTCCCACGTTACCCCACTGACTTTTCATCCATAGTTACTTGGTCCTTGAGGGGCATCGACCATCTGCCTCCATCTGGTCCTGTCCTCAGCTTCTCCCCGTGTCAGACCCATGTCTCTCAGCTCGGCCAGCACAGGTTCGCCACCATTTTGTCTTGGGCCAACCTTGTTTGTGTTTTCCAGGCGGTGTCCATCTTAAGATGCTCTTCACCCACGCTGATTTCTTTATTCTTCGCTGGATTACACAGAAAACTACCTACATACAGTATATCCGACAAATACTAGAATGATCTGGAGGGGGTGTTAAAATTCACCTCAATGGGGACATTAACTAAATATAATTACAATTCATCCATAATCCAAATCATTTCATTCAAAAACCAAACATAGTAACCTGCTGGTGGCGCTATAGAGAAAGTCAGGGGGTCTCTAACATCATTACGATTCATCCTCTGGTGAACTTGAACGCCGGGCAAATCCATTCCACAATATATCAGTGAGTGATAGAGACATGATTCCAATGTAAAAGTAAAAGACTAATTCTCAGAAATAATTAACAATGATTCTACGACATCATCTTTTTACAAATAAACCACATAATAAACAATATCATGCTGACAACATGTCACGCCCCATGAATGGATTGGTCGGTTACTACATCAGAACTGATATCAAAGATACACCACATCCAGCTGCAGGCTTCTGCCTTTGTTTAACCTTTATACCCTTTTAAGTTAATGCACTATACAACAGACAAGGTCGCATGGGCAGTAAAAACATCCATATGTGTAAATAATATGGAATTGCTCTTGGTTGTATCCACAGGCCTGAATCTATCAACAGAGCCAATAACCAACACAGTGAACGGGCTGTGAAGAGAGTGAACTGCAGGCTGCTGGGTAATAGATTTGGATAATGATGACTCGTCCCTGCAGTAGATAAGTCTGTGTGATGGTTTCATGGTCTTATCAATGGTTCCAGTTATTTCCAAGTCTAAAATTAAATAGCTTTGCTCTCTGCAGGAATGGCATCATATTAACTGCTGAATCATACTATACAAAAACCTGATCCTATGAATGGACGACATTTTTAAAAGCATACAGTATTTTTTGAAAAAGGAAAACAAAAGGACCCGCCCGGTTTTTTCTCCATTAATTACATCTGATCAAGAAAAACATTTTCTAAATGCTCAACACACGTTCAGAGAATTTCCCTTTTCCAGCCCCGAACCATCGCCTGTCTCCCCTGCAGTGGTTGATGCCCAGAATATATAATATACTAATACTGAATAAAACATCAACCACGGCCTGAATACTGATGCTGAGGGAGGACGGATGAGAAAGAAGGGTGTAGAAAAGAGGAGAAAGAAGAAAGCACCGATGTAATGACGACAGATCACCGTCCATAGACCCACCAACGTTTTCCTCCTCCGACTTTCTTCTTTAAACAGATATGAACATCGTTCATTCACGGTTTATGTTTTCTGAATGACGACGTTGAATGAGTTTACCTCACCAGTGCACACATTCAAAATGTGCCGATAGCTTCTAACCAGTGGACAAGCTAAGAATAGCTCTGGTACAGGCTGTGTCTCTCTCTCTCTCTCTCTCTCTCTCATTAACCTCCAGAATATAACGGACATCAGAGCGCTGAGAACTGTGCAGCCCGGATTTCAACCCTCTGGCTTCTGCATGTGCACTCTTGTCAAAAAAGATGTGTATTTAAAGTTCTTCCTCTTTCCATTCAGTGGTTTAAATAAATGTGCGTGATTCATAGAGACGTACAGTATGTCAGACTTGTCACTGAATCATTTCTGGCCACACCTCAGATCTGGAGATGGCAGAAGTCACATTAATATCCTGCTCAAGACAAAAACTCCTTGTTGTAAAGTTCTCCTGAGGATTTATACCCTGTCAGGGAAATGAGTGATACTATTTGTATGAGATCAAATGAGTGAGGTGACATTTTAGACGAACACCAGTCAGAAAACTGTCACTACTACCTTAATATATAGTGAAGAGTCAGGGAACCAGTGAAAGGTTTCACTGTTTGAAAACCTCAGGAAGGGAGCAGCCGTCAGGACCCTGCTTCAAATACCTGAGATAGTTTTGCTGTTTGCTCTTGTCATCAGAGCGGAATAAAATTTATGTCTGTTTACCAAGACCAAGCGAAGGACAGAGGAGCAGCTGGGGAAACGTCTCCTGATGGAAGACATTTCTGAATAAAGGGCTCTACTGTGTTGAGTCCAAATGTTTATTTAGGGGGCGAGGAAAATAATAAGGTAAGGTGAAGAGTAATGGAGGCAGAGGGAAGGAAGGAAAATATATCCAGATAAAAGGATCGGAGGAACACTGCTGCTTGTGCTCTCCCTCTGGACTCCATCCAGTGCAGCATCACTTTTTGCTGCATTGCCGATCCATACTTGGATCAAGGGACAAGGACATCTAATTGTGAGGGGACGACTTCGATGGTGTTTTTATCTTCAGTCTCAAATAGAGAGACATGAAGAGACATGAGGTCTGTAGGTGATACTCGATTCTGTACATCACGATTTATATTGAAGGCCAAATGTCAGGATGAAGTGTGGCACACGATGCGCTCTTAGGTTCAGGGAAATATTGGGGCTTTTTCCACATTCTTCTGATGGCATTTTTTAGAAGGATTAATTAAGATGATAAAAGGGCAGATCACATGATAAATAAAACAGTTGGTAGTTGCAGCCACACCTAGAAATACTAATTATTAAAAAAAAAAGACAGCCTAGCTTAAAATCAACAATATCAATGGATGAAATTAAGCTTGGTAGAAATTTCTCCTGGAGAAATGAGAACCCTGCAGATCACCAGGACTGTCACCCGGCTCATTCGGTCCTCGTGCTCCTCTCAGCGTCTCTTCGCTGGGTTCTCCCTCCCTCTCTGCCACTCCCTGTACCTGCTCACGGCTGCTCTCTGTCTCCCCCTCCTCCCCCTCGCCTGTCTTCTCTTATCGAGCTTTTCTTGCTCCACTCTTTTTTTTGTCCCTCCCGCCCCATCTGTTATCTCCCAGCTGGATCTGTTATACGCTGCACTGCAGTAGGCCGAGCGAGGATCCAGGCTGAATGAGTCACCCACTCACAATCTGCTGCCCCAAAGCCCCTCAGGCTTCAGCCACGTCCAAAAGACCCCGCTGCTGTCCCCGGGCGTGCACGGATCTGCACTGATGCCCACTCACATGCACGCTTGCACACTGCATGCCCCTTTTCAATAGGAAGAAATGCTGGAAATGCCTGCGTGTGCACACACATAAATAAAGAAGTAAACTTAAATGGACCAAGGAATAAATTCCTACGTACCTAATTACTTGCCTTTAAACTATAACCTGGAATGAGACGGTTTTCGGTGGACTAATCAAAATGCTGCATACAAGACAGTGGACTATACAGGGATAAGACATGCAGAGCTGATATTAGTATTCAGCACACACACAGGGAAACCTCATGGAGAACCACGGCTGACTACAAAATAAAGGATTACTGCTCCACTACCCACTGTAAGAAATACACTCTGACCGGACTTGATTATTGCTGCATGATTCTACAACAAGAACAGCAGTAATAGTACAACAACAGTAGTAATAGTATCCAGACACAACAGTCACACACATCCACAGACTATGGCTGCAGTATCGTGACAGTATCTGTTTACATTCAGACCACAAAGGACACGAAGCTTCACGCTGCTCATACACATGTTTCCTAGAAGGTGATGAAAATGCGTTTTTTCTAGCTTTTCTCAGAAACATGTGAAAGCAGAAGTGAAGTTGCTGCTTAAAGTGTAAAATGTCTATCAGCAGATATTCTCGTGTTCTCACTGAAAAGGTTTCACAGGTTGTGTTCAATTTGTGCTGTAAGTAAAATAATTATTCATTATTGAGTTATAATCACAGAGAGAAATAAAATGATATTGGTCTTTTACTTTAGCAGCAGGACTTATTGATTTCTCTGAGCTCAAAATTTGCTCCTGCTCTCAGATATTTTGCTGCTGGAACTTGGATCGTCTGCGCTCCACTTTGAGCTCTTTTGCTCACGCTGCTTCTGTGTGTGTGTAAAACGCTGGGAAAAATTAGTTTGTAAAAATTCCCAAACCAAAGTACCAGAATACCAGGTGTAGTGTTGATGAACGAAATTGTCCCGTCCTGATTGTGGGTGTGTTAGTTTGACTGCCAGTGGTGTAATAATAAAGCCGTGGAGGACGGCACCGCATGAACACATGCACCTGTAGGAGACTCTCAAAGAGGTATAGCTTGAATAAAATATAAAAACATATAGAAATACCATCCAAAATACATCCCTGTGATGAGGTTTTATAATGAATATCTCAGTATGACACATTATAGTTAAAACACTGCATATATGCCTGAAATTTTGATCTGCAGTCTAGATCCCAGCCGACAACATGGTAACTGACTAAATTTAACACATAATACTCAAAAGTACACATAGTAGATGAAAACTCTCTCGCACAGTTTTGTTGTAATTTGCTCTGCTTGCGAGCACTGGGTTGTCCTCAGTATCTGAAGCAGCAGTCGTGATGCAGGACGTAGGACCATTAAATCTACACGGATAAAAAATAATAATCTCTTTTTAAAGATGGAATCCAATGCACTAGACTTCAAACCTGTCACGAAAGAACAAAATGAAGCAGTTTCTACATTTATACGAGGGAACAGCCTCTTTCTGTCATTTTATCTGGGAAAGCTGAAGCACAAACTCCCCAAAGACACCTCTCTGTTTCCTGTCTCTCCCTCACTCTGCCACACTTTCTCCAGCTTCCATGCCATCATCTTTCCTCTCCTCTCGTCTCTACCGCAGTTTCCATTTAATGAACACACTCATGTGTCCCTGCTGCTGCCAGAACATTCTTACTCCATTCAGATAAAACATGCACTCTGCAGCCTTAGAAAATGTACAGCTGCTATTCAAACATGGGGGATGATCAAAATAAAAACAACAAGCTGGTGAGTGCTGAGCTGTGCAGTTTACTCTCCTTCTGAAGCCCCAAATAAAAATCCTCCTCACATTAACATGCTCACATGCACACACCGGATGAGCTGCAGAGCTCCACTCACACTCGACTCTCTCCATGGGCACAGAGGCATCATGTCAGAAGCATCTGCTCAAAGCATGACTCATTTGACTCTGAGGTGAAGTTGACTTGTGACGTAGTAAGCAAACGTCACCTTTAAAAATGTTAAATATAGATTAGTTCTATGCTTCACACAGATTATGTCCAGTTATATATCTTTATTACCAAGGTCCATGGTGAGATGAGCGATGGATTTCTTGGCTAATGAACAAATACATCTAAAAAAAGCTATTAGTAATGGACCTGCTGGGTTTTACCCTTCATGCCTCATGCTTCATCCCTTCTTTTTAAAATGGCAACCGTTATTAATGCGCCACTCTGAGCCCTGGTGTCCTTGGATGAGAGAGAGATGTCTTCTGTCAGGGAAAAGTGTGGTTGTGTGAAATAAATTGCTGTGATGTATGTGAGAAGGTGAAACTGAGGTTGTGTGACCATGCTTTAGTGTGTGTGTGAGTGTGTGGTGTGTGTGTGTGTGTGTGTGTGCGTGTGTGTTAGAATCTCATAAAATCCCAGCAACTCCATTTGGCATTCTGCCGTTTATGAGCCATTCCTCTCACAAGAGTCCATAAAGTATTTTAATGAAGAAATGCTGCAAGCTTCCGTGCACCCGATGAGGATTTTCTGTCTCACACAGCAGCTGATGTACACTTGACTTCAGATTAAGCTGCACGGCTAATTAGCAACTAGTGACACAGAGGCCCATCTGCTCCAATCTACATATAAACCAGTTTGATGGTATTGTGGCTCAATTTATTCAAACTACATATCTTTCCTGATTTTAGGAATTAAGACCAAGAAGCCATGTTCTGTTCTGTCATTAGAGGAGCGATTATAATAACAATATTCATCATGCAACATAATATATGGGTCAACATTCAGCAGCTTTGCTTTACGACTATACTAAAGTAAATTTCCCACTGGTCAAAACATCAACAAACAACTGGCTTTTCTGCAGGGGGAATGGATTCAGCAGTAGACACAGGTTTTATGGCTCAGGTCGGCAGTGATGGAAATGTGACACCAGGGTGAGCGTGCTAATTTGTCTGACAGCGAGGTGAGGGAGCTTCTCAGTTTTTGGTGCGTTTCCGATGTAGAACATGGCGCACAGGGAAAAAAGCAGAAAGGCTCCTCTGCTAAGAGTCAATCGCCCCTTCTTAGTAGGTTTAAAAAACTGTGTATACCTGCAAGCTATTCATATAATGTTGAAAATCAGTGAGAATTAAGTATTTCTCAATATTTTTTTCCAACAAAACACACAATACAATTAAATATATAGATGCCGCTAAACAAATCTGATTACATTAACTCCCTGTTAACATAGTGAAACATCATATCTGACGACGTTTTGTCTGTAACATGAGAGTATTCGATTTGCAACACTAGACAAACAGAGGAAATCCTCACACTGCAGAAGCTGTAAGCAAAACATTTTGAGCTCGACTTCCTTGAAAAAACACGATTTAAATCGTTCTCAAAAAATAATTGCTGCTTAATTTTCTGTCAATCTGCTTTGTGATTGATTAACTCATTATCGCAGCTCTGATTTCATCCAAGTCGCCCCCTCCCTGCTGCGCTAAGTCGTGACTATGAGAGAAGAGCCAGCAATCTGACTTCTTGTGCCATCAATGCAGATACTCATTCTGCCAAATCACGATCCAATTCTTATTAATCCCTGGTTTCAGCCCTTTAATCTCCTGAACTCTCTTCATGTGTTGTGAAGGGGGTCTTCCTACAGTAGCGTTTGAAAATGTGTGTGTGTGTGTGTGTGCGCAAGTAGCCAGATTGCTGGGTCACTACCTTTACGCAAGTCTGGGCCTGGATTACAGAGTTGTGGTAGAGGGATTGAGGGGAGCCTTCTGCTACTGGGAGTCTGGGGAAGAAGACATTTTGTGTGTGTGTGTGTGTGTGTGTGTGAGAGTTGGGGGTGTATAGTTGTGTGCTCGGGGGGGTTAATGTTGAGGAACAGACAGCAGGAGACCACAGAGACAGCTTTCTGAGCCTAGAGCCGACTTAATAGCATTGGGAATAAAACTGATTAATGACGACAGGGCTGTGTAGAAGAATTCTACAAATTCAGATGCGTGTTTTACACACTCAACCACACCTCCTCCACAGTGAGAGTCACATAACTGTATGCATAATTACAGATACAGATACTGATATGCACCCCCCATACCTCTCTCTCTCACACACACACATTTGTGGCAGTAGATAAACATCTGCAGGAAGACAGAGGCCTCAGCTAATGGGAGACAATAGATTCATCACACAGAATTAACACAATCTGTGCAGCCCCGTGTGAGCTGCTGTCCTCTTCCAATCTGGTCAAATGAGCTCCTGATTAAAAATGAGAAGTGTTGACGACGGGGATGTCAGTAGTCTTTTTTAAATTGAACTAGTCTTTGTCATGTAGTGATTTAATCGTCAGTGTCTCAAATGTCCATATGGCATTAACAATGATCTAAACAGCTAATGGCAGCATGAGTTGACTCTATTATCACCATATTTGATCCCAGAATGTTGGAATGTGCTCCTGTCCTTGCAAACTGCCGCCTTAATCTCAGTTATTCTGGTCGAACATGTACAGACACTGACCTTCAGCAGACATTATTAGTGTTACAGTTAAGTCAGTACTCTCCCCTGATCTCTGTCAATTACACACAGAGATGAGGAGTGGTGCAAACTGGGAGCTGTGACGAAGGCAAACAGGGTGAACTGGAGTAAAGGGAAGTGGGGGACATATAAGAGCATGTGTGTGTGAGTCAGCCATGGCTCTAGGTGTCCTGCTGTGTGAGTCTTGAAGCTGATTGTCAGTGTCCCTGTGAGTCACCCCTAGAAACCAACAGCCTCCCTCACATGGCTGGAGCTCTCAGCCAACACCGGAAATAAAAGCCACTCAAAGGCCTGGAGTTAATGGCGAGCAGCAGGGACATGATCTGTTCACACAGGCCTTTAACCATGAAGGTCCCATGGAACACTGGTGATCTGTGGCCCCTGCTGTGATTGGCTCCAAATTAAATGACCGATAACATGTCTGATATCTGGGGAATGACATAAGGAAGATACTGAGATTTAGGGATGAGTTCCAAGCTGCAGCCAAATCAACATGGAGCTGAAAATATTCACCATCACTGGTTTCACATGTGACATTAAGCAGATGACTCAGCTTTAGAGTGGGGACATGTTTAAAATCATCAGTGGGCGTTACGTGCGTTTAGAGGACGCTGGGGTCATGGCGTGCCTCTGCTGCTCCAGGAACGGATTTCCGCCAAGGCGAACTTAACGATTGCATAACACGGTGCGCGGTGGAGCTCCTACCGCGGTCGGTAAAACAGAATCACTCGTCTGAAACGTGTTTTCCTGCAGCGAGATCCGCAGCTCGGATGCTGTTCCTCTGCGGGGAATGTCATCTGAAGGGTACCGAGGGGGAGCCGACCGTCCCCCGGCATCCCCACCAACACCACACCGTCGAGCCATCTGCCTCCCACAGACACGACATCGACTCAAACATCGATTATGCACCAAATAACCACGCGAGGATCGACACGGAGGCTGCAGAGTACGCGAGTAATAAATTACTGCATTGGTGCATTGCTGCAGCACGCGGGTCTTTACAATGGAGCAGGTTTCAGCTCCAGGGCTGCAGCCTGCATCTGAACCAGAGGAGGTGGGACAACACACGAGAGCAGCTGCAGCAGGATGCATTCATGTATAAGCAGTCAGAAGCTGAATCAAACCCCCTCCTCTAAATCACCCCAGTACGAAGATGTGCTATGAGGTAGACTCCTCCATCCCCTCCCCCCTTACCTGAGTGGCTTTGTGGAATTGCTTCTTCAGCCCCGCTACAGACATGGTGGAGGAGAGACGGTGGCTCTAGCTGTGGGAGTGTTATAAATTAAATTGCAGGAGTGCAATGAGGAGAATCTCGGTGCTAATTGTTAGAGGCGATGCTCCTGCAGCAGATATGAGCCCTGTCTACACTGTGGTGCTCAGCAGAGGGATCTCCTGTGAGAAAGGGGCTGACTAAAGCCCGCTCAGCCGATTGGATGTCAAACCCCCACACGTCTAAATCGGCGCTGACGTCGGAGCCAGCTCGTTTTAAAGCGGCCGCCGCCTCCTCTTCACTCTGCTGCTCCAGAGTCAGCCCGAGGAGCTGCTGATCCCAGCTCGTTCACTGGAAGGACGAAGGTTTGAGAGGAGAAAGAAACTGGGGGACATTTCCCATCAGACTAAGATTTCACACTGAGAAGAGATGCAGAGAGAGAAGTTAAAATATCTGGTAACTTCATATGAGCCTTAATATATAGATCAAGTTAATGATGGATGTGATGGTTGCGTATTGTTTCCAAATGATAAGAGGGAGATAAATAAACAAAACTGAAAGAAAGACAAACAGACAGTAAGACAAAAAGAAATAAAGACGGATAGAAAGAAAGACAGACACAAAGAAAGGAAGAATGACAAAAAGAAAGGAAGAATGATAAAAAGAAAGACAAAATTTAAACAAAAACAGAGAGAAAGACGGACAGAAAGAAAGAAAGACAGACAGTCAGACAGAAAAACTGAATGAAAGAGAGAAAGAGAGAAACACTATGGAGTCATATATAAAGTTTGTCTCACACCAGCACCCTGGACAGCGCCCATCAACCAGGAGACAGGTCCCACCACGAAGCAGCTGATATTAACATTTCTATTTACATTTCTATTAACATTGACTTTAAACAGAGGCACTTAACAATAAAGTGTATAACATGGCTTCATTTGTTATTTATGTTAAAATTACAACCTGACTCTTGACCCTGGAAACAGCAGCTGACAACACTCCTTCAATGCTACAACCAGACATTTTTTTGTTGTCAACAGTGTCTTTTAAACTCACATTGTTGATTCTAATGTCTGTCCTTCAAACACTGTTTTGTTTTTAAAGCACAACTCTGCACATGGTGGAAAACAAAACCAAAGACAAGCAGCTTTAGTTTCAGGTCTGCTAAAACTCATTTAAATCAGGGTTTGCTGCATCTTCCTAAAGAGGCATACATATAAACTCTTTTTCATCCTCTAACATTTTATCTTTGTATGTTTTTATATTATTTTAAATTACCTATTGATGTCTTTAACCCGGTAAACTTGTGTCTAACCAATCTAATCCAAATCACAAGTGGGATTAACAATCAGTTACTACACATTAAGTCATAAACCTGACTCCCTGATATCAATCAGTTGAATAAGTAATAATGCAATATGCTTATTTTTACTTTACGTTTTGGTTCCAAATTCTGTTTTGTTTCTCTGACGTGTTGCTTTCTACTCTTACAATTAACTTGCCAGAGCGATTATGGTTTATTATTTCATTATTGTTGTTATCTGTTTGCATCGAACAAAAAAAAGAAGAAGAATAAAACCCCTACCAACGCGTAATGACACAAAAAGCGTTGGCGCTAAGACTACTAAATCATAATATGGGGCATTAGGGAAATGGTTTATGTCCAAACAAATTAAAATGGGAGTTTGTGATATTTGCTCTACACCAAACTAGTAGTACAACTGGATGTAATAACGAGTACATTTATAGTTAATGTGCAGTATCAAATTTCTTCTAAAGACAATTAAGCGCCTACATGAAAGTGTAGGACAAGTGCGAGCTATGGCTCAGAGTCAAAGCTGAGAAGTCACCTGCTCAGCCCTCGACGCCAGATGGCAGGTCAATTGTTGTGGGATGATTTGGGCCGAGAGCCAGAGACGCAGCGCATTTGGCCTCTATACACATCCACCAAACTGGCTATTAGAATGTCCAGTTAGAATCCTTCAACTTATATTATTATATTTACCTCCTTATTTCAAATGTTGTACAAACCCTGGATCAAGTCATTGGTCCTGATGTATAGATGATGACATGCAAACACAAAGTGTGTACATGATAATAAACCACTGTTGTTAACATGTGTAAAAAATGTGTAGACAGACAACAATGTGTAAACAATGTTTGTGTAGGTTCACTTTAATAATGTAAAGCTATGAATGTTCCTGCAGCTGCTTGTTCAGTGCAAACTGAACTGTGAGGGAGGGATGTGTGTTTAGTGGATGAGTACACATCACTTTAAAAAATATAGTTTTACATAGAGCAAATGTCTTAGTTCATATAAGTGTCATTGTAATCATCACTGTCACTGTGGCTGATTAACGGGATATCATTTATCTCAATTTTGGTTTTCGTTTAAAACCCTGTTCACTCTTGTAATGATCAAAGCTCTGACACAGGATGAACAACTCAAGACAGCGGCTTTAAAAAGCAAGAGGGACATTTGTCATGGCGGTGGCGCCATCCTCTGGTGAATGTCTGAACATGCAGTCAGACATAAGGAATGGAAAAATAAAACCAGGATTATCTATCGTGGATCGATCTTTAAAAAAAAGGACAAACAAAACATGGTACTTTCAGAAAAATATCAGAAACCAAACCTGAACATGTGCCACTGACATCTTTTTCTTTACGTCCCAGTTCCACTCACACACAGCTGATGTCACTATGGGCCAGAACAGAACATCTTTAAGTTAAACTTTCAAATCTACATTTCAGAATGTAATGTTTAAAGAATATCTGATGGAAATTGCTATTATCGTATGCCTTATAGGTTTATGTGTCTGTGCACAGCTGAGTTATGTTAAATACCAATAACAAACTGATGTTTTGCTACCATCTAGTGGTAAGACATGATGCAGCACTGATGATAAACAGTACAAGACAGTGAGGTGCATTACTCCCACAGATAAACATCCATACAAGCCTTTATCAGATAAACTTTGGCAGCACATTGCATTCAAACATTCATTCTGTCAGTGCAGCTGGTGAACAGAGGAAGTATGAGTGATACATCAAACCGGCCGACACTGACCTGAGTGCAGTTTTCTTTGCTCAGTTTTCTTTCTCGCTGGCCTGGGTGAGCAGCTCTGATGAAGTGCTCTTTCCCACGGCTCAGTGAGCTGCATGTGCGAGCCGAGGTGAGCGTCCATTTGTCTCAAGTCAGGGGACGATAAATCTCACCTGCTCCGTCGGACAGATGGAGGCTGAGCTCAAGTGAAAGATGAGATTGTTGCCATTAACTTTATTACACCGACCACTGGTCTCATCTTGGTCATGAGTGCTGAGATTCTGTTTCACACATCAGTAGCACATTCATGTACGAGGGGCGTTTTCTCATGTAACACTGATATCCTGATATCTTTTATTGTACATTAAGGTTGTAGTTCTGTGATAAATAGTAAAGATAAACTGTAAATATATTGTAATGTCGTCATCATCAGTGATGTTTTCTGGGGATATTGGGTGTTTCGGGTCTTTGGACTCTTCTCACCCTCGCCCAGGCGACCTTGTCAAGCCTTGGCTTGTGTTCACGTTGGGCTGACTCACCCACGCTTCTCCTCTCTTCACGACCAGCACCTCTGGTGCCTCGGTGACATGCTGCTGGCCCCTGTGATGCCCGGCATGTTGTAGGCCCTGCAGAGAGACTTCCCTCTGAACCACTGCATAACCTGAAACCTTTTAATGTATGTGTGGTGCTGAAAAATAGAAAAGCTTCATCTAAGTCAAAATATTCCTCACCTGTAGATCCTTATTCATCAATATTAAATATCTGTCAATCTGATTTTCCATCTTTTCCTCATAGCAACCAATATCCAACAGGGGGGGGGGGCAACACACCATGTTCTTTCAGGGTACCATGGCCACAGACTTACAAGTGTTGGCTTTCAATTAGACCGGGAGGTCACAATCTGCAATACAAAAATCACCGAATTAAAAACAAATGTTGATTTGAAACACAAATAAGCAGAAAAACATTATTTGTGAAAGCAAATCAAGCGAATTTTTTATTGCAGGTCTCTTCAAACAGTTGCACAACAACTGGATCATGTTAGCCTTCATTCCTGGTAAACCCTGTAAGTGACACCGTGAATGTGGTCAGGTTTGTCCAACTTTATACGACATACATGCAGATTGTAGTTTGATTGATTGATAGTTTAACCTCTATGACTCCTGTTGTATCTAGAGAACCATCTCTCTTGTTAAGAGGTTTTCACTCGTATAATTAACATTTCCATTTGCCAGATCATCAAGTACTCTGGTCTAAAATTCCTATTAAAAACAAGAGAGACCCTCCCTTGAGCCAGTGTTTGGTTTGTCTTCTCCAGCGCGACAGGCTCTGTGGACGAAGACTTGCAAGTTATATGGATACAAAGGGCTCATTCTGAGCTAATGGAAACACAATGATTTGTATTTACTTATAATTATGCACCAGAGAAAACATAATCATGAATATACTTTGAAAATGAATTTTTATTTCTGCCAATATTTGTCTTAAATCCCAACTCTGGTCCTTTAAACCATCACCTCTGAACTCAGTGACTGTGACAGAGTTCACAAGCAGACTAGTGGCCTTTGGAGCTTTGCAGGTCTAGAGTCTGTGGTCACTATTTGGAACAAGCTGAGGCCAGACGTTATACAATGCAGGACCTAGTAGGACTGCTGCTCCTCTTTCCTCCTCCTATTCAGTCCAGTTCTGCTCAGGACGCCTCCTCCTGTGGAGGTTTGGAGAAAAGGGGCAAAACCCTGAACACCGGTGTGGCGTTCGACCCCGCCACGGGGTTCCCCTCACGACAGCCAGAGACAGACCAGTCCAACCATTGCGTGGTTACCAACATCTTTTATTAAGGTCAACTGAAACTTACAAAACATGTAACTTAAATGGTCCAGCACTTTCTGCTGGACCTTTGGCTTAACCAAAGTCTCTCTTCCCAGTGTGTGTTTCCCAAGTGTCTCAGAGCATTTCCTCTCAAGTGTCTTGTGCCTTCTTCTGAGGCAGCTCTGCTGCCTCCTTTTAAAGTCTGAGGATCAATCAGCTAACAGCTCTCACCTGTGCTGATTGATCCTCTGTGGTGCAGGTGAAGGTGCTCTCCCCGCCCCTTCACCTCCACAACCGGGCTTGGGAAAACCTTGGGATCCTTAATTATCTTGATGAATTGTTTAGTTTAATGTTAACCCTACATTTACCACAGATGTTTTACCAAGAGCAATAGTCTGTTTTAATGCTCATCAGCAGCTGCTCGACTCTCACTGTCTGCATTGTAAAACATGTGATTCACATTTTCCTGCTTGTTTTCACCTTGGAACCAAAAACCCAAAAGAAACAGACTTTACTTTTTTATGTTAATCCTTTAAACATTAGAAAGTGATTCTGTTTATAGTTCATCATTAATAAAGCCCAGAACAACTTGCTGGGATCGTGTGCACAGTGTGAAGATGTGGTGTGACAGCTGACCTGGGGTCATTTGTCACACATATGCCAGCCATGTCGCTGGAGACAAACAACGAACACACACCAGACCACGGTCATGTGTTTGTGTGTGTTTCACAAGGCCCAACAATCCCCACGCCATCCCGCTCCACTCAAACATGCTAATGTACCTGTGCTCTGCTCTAATTGGTCCCAGTGATGCTCGCCCTGCTCCACCTGTGTTCATGGGAAGCCTCCAGTCAGTCCTGCAGTCAGGCCCCCGCCACTGCGTGCGGTGCTAATATTATGCAAACAAACACTTCTTTGTTGTTTGGCACTTCTTGCACCGACCCGCCACTGTGGAAGAAAGGGAGAAAGTAAGTAAAGGAGAAAGGGATGAGGGGTGGGTGAGTGTGTGTGTGCTTGAATTCATTAGTGTGATTACCTGAGGTGTGCTACTTTACAGGGGGTAATCTGCCAGCCCGCTTCGTACCCTCCAAACTTCAGCCAGTCCGCTAATGAGCGCTTGGAAAAGTTAGTCAAGGTGGAGAGGTGCTTTGAGGCGCTATCCACCACAGACTGAGGGGTTATTATATATGCTGGAGCAGAAAACAAAGGATGGTTGCCTGTTTTATAAGTGATAGGACCAATGAAGACTGATACTGATGGCCGTTTGTTTTCACTGTGAGTGCACGTAACACAATGGCACTCTGGGTAGTGTACCAACTGATGATCTCTGAACCTCAGAAGACAAAAAAAAAAAACATGGAGTTTGGTGTAGCATGAAATCCCAGAACACAACACAATGCACCCAACAATGAGAGTCTGACTTAGCTGTGATATTAAGAGACACATTCTCTGCACCATTTGAGACAACATCCCAGATTAGTCATCAGAACACTGGAGGGTTCAGGTGGTCACATTTCGAGAGAGTCCCTTCTCTCTGAGGTGATGTCGAGCGCAGCAGCTTCCCTCCTACGCTGTGAGAAGAGGTGGATTAGAGACCAGATCAACCTCTCTCTCATTCTCCCGTTCTCTCTTTTTTTTTTTCTTCCCAGGAGCTCAGGCCATGGCTTTAGAGAGACAGCTGCCATGAGCAAGGCTTAGGACAGTCCACAGGGACGGAGAGAGTGAGAAGTGTAAGTGCCAAAGAAGAATGCGAGTGCAGGAAGAGTGTGGTCACGAAGGACAAGACAAAGAGGGAGAAGATGTATAAGATAATGTTTATATGTATGAACACACATGGCAGAGGGGTCCAAAAATCTGAGACCACTTCACTTTCCCTGTGAAGTGGAAAAGTTACAGATGGATCCTGAAACTTTCCCCCTTCCTCTCACTCTATGCCTCTGCTTTATCACAAAGCATCAAAACATAGCTTGAGTCCCCGGAGTGACTGGCCTTTTTATCTGCTCCCTAGCTTCCCACGGCAGGCCGCATCCACCCATAATCTGCTGCCGTTTCATGTCTGGAGTGCCGTGGAAGAGGATAAGGGACTTGTTCAAGTGAAGATCAATGAGGTTGTATCCATAGCATATGTGCATCAGGAGGAGGAGATTCCTTTCCTGTCTTTAATTTGGCATTTTCTCATTAATCTGGACTTAAATTTCTTAAGATTTCTGTCGTACACATGTGTAAACAACATCTACCTTTTGTTACTGAACCGGCTCTCTGTGGATCAGAATTAACTGTAAACATGTTGCATTATACATTTGTCAAAAACACATTTGGCTGTGTGTCACAAGCACCTTGTTTTTTTAAGACAGTGCCAAGTGTCTTTGTGTGAGAAATCAAAGCAGACTGGTGTATTGGCAGCGATAGCCGGGGTGTGAAACTGTGTCAGTGAAATAAGGGAAATCACCAGAGGCTGTTCTGAGGGATCTGCGAGGACTAATTGTGCATCAGTTGGAGGCTGCAGAAATTCTTGGTTATTGCTTTGACTGTACCACTTTGTACTGGGTGACCAGTCATCCCACCCAAGTGGCGCACACTCACAGCAGACCAAAAGGGAACTGAAAAGCCTTGGGACACACAAAACACAAACATCATCGATCGACCCCAAAGTCAACCCGTGACCCTGACCTCCCCTTTCCCTCCAGGATAATTCTCTTGCAGGAATCTGTGGAAAGTAAAGAAAAGAGTACAGTAAAGTTGGATTTAAAGAAAGAGACAGAGGCAACAAAATGACACAGAGTTGAATGTGTTGGAAAGAATAAAAGAGGAAGAGAGGAAAACTTTGAATTTGGAACTACTGATCAAAGTAATTCCCACAGGAAACCTCACTTAATGAGAGCTGTACTAGAGAAGAAGGGTGGAAGACAAGGAGAGAGTGAAAGAGAAGAAAAAAAGGCCACGGCACGCCATTCCTACACAGACAGAAAAAAAATGAGATGAATCATACACAGCACCTAGTGCAAGATGTGTGTGTGTGTGTTGGAGGGAGGATGTTTGAAGGGTGTTTTCAAGATTGTTTTAACGTCTTCACTGAGGGAGCGTCAAAGGCAAGGCCAGGTTAATTAAACCCAGGGGAGTACCAGCTGAGGGGGCCCGCATTTGAATATGTCATAGAAATAGCATGAGTGTGTCAGCCGAGGCCGGATGGCGCGGCTTGGCGAGGAAACATGTTGACTATGCATTACACACTTAAAGGAAGAGAGGGAGAAACACAGACAGTCAGACGGCAAAGGGTGGGGGCTCGGAGATAATTTGCGTGGCACTGATGCCTCTGTCTTCTATACCCGCTGTGCCACCGGATTTCTCTGAGTTATTAATGTTTGTCATTAGACACATTATGCTGGAGGACAGTGACTGGGGAAAAAAAAATGCTGAAATTTATATGGGACAAATATTGACAATAGCTGGCTCCTGGGTATTGGAGAAGAAGAAAAGATGCAAACTATGTTAATGAATGGTAATTAACCACCAGGGTTTGTCTCTCCTGGATCCCAGCTAAATTGGTCCCCGAGTTGCAGCCAGAGACAGTCCTGGCCTAATCCTTTATTATAAAAAGATAAAGGAAAACGACATCATTAGCATATATTTGAGGAGGGAGGGGGGATTAAAAAGTGGAATTATTTCTTTTTAATTCCTGAATGGAGGATTCTTCACACCATAGTTAATTATACATAATAAAAAAAAAGAAAGCGGGAAAGTGGTAAAGAGGAAAACAAAAGCTAGAAGAGGTGAAGAATGGAGTAAAGAAAAAAAAAAAAACAGGGATGATACGAAGGGAGGAGTATGAGGTCTCTTGTGTAGGAAGCCGACTCAAGGACAGAGGAGACCAGGATCGTGGTTTAATATTCAAAATGAATAATAAGAGAGGGAGGAAAAAGGAAACAGATAAAAGGCGTCGGAGGTAGATATGTCAAGGATGGAACGGCTCCTCTAATACACCCCTCTGCTGTGCTGCGCGTGTGCTCATGTGCACCCTTGTTAATGATGTCAACAGCAGGGGTCACTTGTTACAGAAAGGAACCACGCCAACAGTCAGCTGTCAATCATCTGAAAGGTGTAGGAACCCTGCTGTCCACCAGAGATCCTCAGTCCCCATCACACACTGACTGACAGTCCTTTGAACCGCTGGAACGAACCAAATAAAGGAGAGCGTTTAGACAAGACCCTGAAATTCACCACAAGAACACAACACGGACAGGAAATAAGGGAACTGAGATTTATTTGAAAATCCAGATATTTTTGGTAAGAAAATGATTGGCACAATTCACAATTACATTATCAGTAGAACAAATACAGATTAGAAATGGAATATTAGCACCACTTAAAGGAAAAAAAAAATGTCTGAGATTTATGGAATTCAGTAATTTACAAAAACAAGTCAGAATATTACGAGAAACAAAGTTGTGATATTACATTACCATTAATATCAGGACTAAACAAAAACTGTGTCTATTCTGAGGAAAGAACCACAGAGAACTGCCTGTTTTGTGGAGAATGAAATGTTTGCTAGTGGTCGACTGTAAGTGATTTTTTATTTCCATTTTTCTTTCCTTAAAATTACAATTTTATTCTTTTAATATTGTAACTTTTTTTCCCTTTTTTGCGCAAAGCGACGATTGTTTCTCTTGACATCGTTTTTGTTCTCCCTTCAAGTGGCCTTGATACTTCATCACAGAAAAGATAACAGTTCATACAATATCAAGCAAAGTTAATTAGCATCAGAAATAAATAGTGAGCTCCAATCACTGATGGGGTCTCTGAGAGCAGAGCAATCAGGTCTGATAAATGGACGTAACCTCTTACAGTGAAAATTCTGCTCTGTGCTGCACTCGACTTTCTCAAAGTGTCGACTTGGCATTGCTAGGTCAAGTCCCTGCACCCTTAGGTCCTTGAGTTGCCAAATAAATTAGGGGAAGAGGTAAAAGAGGGTAAAAAAAGTCTCACTTAAACATTAGAGTAAGCATTTGCCTTATCACCCCAGGTCTGTGCTGAGAGTGGGGGAGAGTGGCTGCTCTGTAAATTAGCTTGGTGCTAAAGGGCCATGTCTGATAGACGTAGTGCATTGAGGGCTAACACAGATGTCGAGGGCTCATTTACAAAAGCCGGGCTGCTGTGTTGCGCCAGTGGCCCAGAGTGAGTCGACAGCGCTTTTCTCACAAATATTGGTTCTGCTGCCCCGGCTCAGCTTGGCTCAGCCCACCTCCCACTGAGTAGGAACCAGTGAGGGAGAGAAGAAGGGAGGGCAGAAAAAGAAGAGGATGACAGTTTTCCCAGCCTCAGCCCAGGGAGTCAGGCTTTTTCGCTGACTGGTGTTGCGAGCGTGGCCAGCTCTTCTGTCAGCACTTTCCTCTCCTTCATCTTCACACGCACAGCCTCTATTAGCTGGCCGGCAGAGGGGATCTGCAGAGGAGGGGAAGGATAGAAAAGGGGTGTGGGGGCGGTGGTAGAAAAGGGTTAGAGGAAAATGAGGAAGACACAAATACACCACTATTAAAAAAAAAGGGTCAGATGTTTGACACCTGGCGGCTTTTCAGAAAGCTTATGTGTTGTTTTGTGAAAGAAGACAACCTAAGATGGGGCCGGAGGACTCGTGAAACTTTTGAGGGACCATTCATGTTGAGTGCTTTGACAAAGCAATTCACAAATCAGGCTGCGCAGCAGTAGTTCCAACTCCTCATTTCACATCTCATTTTACTCTGACCTGTTTTAAGTTAATCTCCAGACTTTTCCTTGCTTTTATTGATAGGACAGATTGTACAGTGAAAGGGGGGAGTGTTTCAACAATTTTTTTACAACAAAGGTTCATAGTTTTCCAAGTCTGACTAAAAGCTTCATTCACAAGCCTTTTTGCTCTTGTTTTTCCTATCACACTGGCTGATTAATTCCTTGGTAAAAGATAGGAAACAAAATCTATCTAGAAAGTTACAGCCTTCTGTTACTCTGCCTCTCCTGCAGCTCAACAAGGCGACGTTAAAAATTAGTTTTTTATACTAAACCTGCAGTAAATTTGAAAGATCCACACATGATTTTGACAACTCACATGGCCACATATAAGATTTGTTGATTATAATATATAAAATGTGAACCCTGTCTTTTTAATAAAGGATAACGCCAAACGTTGACTTGTTTTGTTGGGGCTGAAGACACAGTACACTTTCCCCATAAGTCACTTTTAACAGATATAAAATATAGAATCAGTCGAGGCGTCCCTGGAGACATTTATGACATTGTTTTTACTGAATTGTATCTGAGCAGGGGAGGTAAGTGGATGAGAACTGATCACTGAACACTTAATCATACAGGATGAAACATGTTGAGCATGAAGAGACTTTTTATCTGTTTTCTTAATTGTTGTGCAAATGCAGGAGAGGTGAAGATAAAGAGGTGGGCGGGTTTATCTTCAGACTTCAGTCTAATTTAGTTTTTCCTCCTGAATCAACACAAGGATTTTATGGTCATTAGGACGCATGATCAAAGGAAGGCATTCTTACGATATCACCCATAAATATTCACTTCAAGTTATGTGCCTTTTACAAGCGCCTTCACTGAGCGAGGGAAACAAATTAATTCCCTGAGCAATTGTCCAAAGCACATGGCCTGAGATGAGAAGTGGACGGGCCAAAATGAAGATGTTGACAACAATATCATAAACTTTACTGTGTAACATCTCCAGGAAGGAAGGGGGGAAATGCAAGGTATCGTGTTGCTGTGCTCTGACTAACACAAACTCATAACACATATTGGTATTAGCTCTGGGGCTGACATCTTTTAAGGACACAGAAAAGCACTGTGATGTGATTTGAAACCATCTACTTATCAATTTCCAATACATCTGCAGAGTGAAGCCTCTGAAACTCATGTGCACATATGAAAACACGCACAGGCCTCCCGCCCCCCCGACACCTCTCTCTTCTTCATTAAAGGTAACAGGAGATGGGAACACAAGGCCCTGTGTGCTGGGAAGTGAGTGTTAAAGTGTATGTGTGTGTGTGTGCACACACTAAGCATGTGTTGTACAGTGGGGAGTCAGTTCCAGCAGCACTGGATGCATCAAACACACGGCGCTATTCCACAGAGAACCACTACACTGGAGTAACTAGTAGATATCTCCCTCTGCTGCGGTCCATCTGGGAAAACTCGCTCTTTCTGTCTCACACACACAAACACACACACAGACACACACGCACAGACACACAAATTCCTGATCAGCTAATTGCACTTAGAGCCACTAACTATGCAAACAACCACCACTAAAATAGAGACACAGCCACAACACAAGGCTCTATGGGACAGGGAAGTGGGAGACTGGATCATTAAAAGTACAAATATGGGAATATGGGTAAACAACACTAACAGGTAAACATGATCTAGATAAGGCCAACATGAGTACGACTTCTGGCAAAAACATGATAAAACTTTATTTCGGGGCATTTTATGTTTTTTTATTGGTGGTTGACACTTAATGTTATTCCTGTGTCAGCGTGGGTTTTCTCTGGCTTCATCTAACAGTCCACAAATGTGAAAATTGGGGTTAGGTCAGATGGAGACTCTAAATTGCGTTAATGGTTGTTTATATGTCAGCTCTGCGATACACTGGCATCGTGTCCAAGGTTTACCCAGCCTCTTGCCAAATGTCAGCTGGGATTGGCTCTGGCTCCCCGCGACCCCAAAAGGATAAGCGGTGTGGATAACGGATGGATGGATGCTTTTATTACAGACAGTATAGCAAGATGACAGGAAGTTAGAGAAAGACAGATGTTAGTCTCCAACCAGAGTCAAACTGGGGTATGCTGCAGTTTATGTTCACTGTCTTACCGCCAAAAAATACGTGGGTATCCCTCTAAACGGCTTGATGACAAATCAAAAGCTCAGAAACAGATCCCTACTCTTTGTGAGATTCTGGAACTCACAAGCAAGACACCATCGCTCCCTTTCATCTAACTGCCACATTTGCTGGGGACCAATACCCTGCAGGGTGGTTGGAGGAAATCTGTGATGCAGCTGCTCTACCTGATCCCCTGGGCTGCTTAAGGCGACGTTGGGAACTGGCAGTAATGTTATGCTACAGTTGATTTAGTCAGGCCCCTGTCCCCTTTGGCAGACCTTGCCAGCACCAGCGCTGAGCAACACTACCACTGTTTTGCAAGAGGTCCTGTCCCCTTTGGCAACACTGAAGAAGCTACTATAGCATTAAGGCATGCTAACTCACATCCATTACTATTCAACAGGCCCTGCAGAGCAGACCTTTTGTCTAGGTGTGATTTCATGAACACGTTTCAGAAGTGATCTGACGAGTAAAGCCACTGACACAGGCAAGTGTGTGTATATCCTGTGTATATATGTGTGTGTATGTGAATGTGTGTGTGTGTGTGTGTGTGTGTGTGTGTGTGTGTGTGTAAAGACAAGGACAGGGGCTGCAAGCAAAATGTGTTTTTATGAGCCAATTAAATGACATTGCTATTCTGCAGCCTGGGGCACTCCTCAAGGCTAGGAGCAGCTCAAAGTTGCAGCACTCCAGTGACCATTGTCTGGTAGTGGCATTACACACATCAACTTTTTTTTTTCTTAAAAGATCGATCATTCCAGCTCTTTTGTCTTCTCCCTTGGAACGCGTTAGCGCATGGGCCCAGTTTGTGTGTAGCTGCAGAGATTGTGTCAGGCGGTCGGATAGCTAAATGAGTACGAATGAGAGGGGAGGGGGATTCAGAGAGTCTAAAAGAGATATGAGGGTGTACATCATCCAAATTTCTGCATGTGCTCAGCAAATAACTACAGAGTGATGCCACATTATCAATTGTAACAGCCATATGTAATTAGGTTGATGTATTCTACTGCAGAAGCAATGTTTCTGTCCTTTTAAAGTCCTGTGTGTACCTTTATGAGTGTGACATCATCATAATGTTTATACAGTTTGTCATAAACAAAGATGTACGCTCCTGTTTGATCTCATAATAGCTGCAAAAAAAACAAGGTGTCACATTTGCGTAGAATGACTAGAGTGTTTTCAAAGTGCTGATAGATTCCTGGGATAAATCTCTGTCCCTGGCTGCTGAGCCGTCTTCAATCTAGGCCACTATTCAAGGTGAGGGAGAAGTAGTTACAGCAGCTTTATCACAGAGGGGAAAACAGCTCTTTGATCTTTGATCCTCTCACTTTTGTTTGAAAATCAAATTTACGATACAGGGGAATAACAACAACAACAACAACACGATAAATAGAGTTAAAAAGAGCCAGAGCACAAAGGCACTATACTAAAAAGTCTTGCATTTGATTATCTCTGATAATGAATATGTCACATTTGCAAAAAGGGGCTCAGGTAAGAAAACCACTAAAGCACCGACAAGTCTATTCTCTCCCTCTCCTCCGTAATTACCCACCCCTGCAGCGGAACAGATCCCTCTCCTTTCTCCCTTTAGGCCACTAGAGACTGATATGAAAGGGAATTGGACACTTGGGGCCACAAATACTGTAATTAAAAATCTCTCCTTTTCTTGATAAGTTGTTTGGAAACATCATTTCAGTGCGCAACATGCATTTGTTAGGGATCTGACCTAAATACACCCTAGATTAAACACAGGGAAGCACCGGGTCTTTGTTTCAGGTTCCTACTCATTAGGTGTGAAAATGAGGTGATTCTGGCACAAGCGGGGTGTAAATATAGAAAGGTGATATCCATACAGAAGAGATGCAACCTTTAGGTAGAATTCAGCAATCGAGAGCACAGCCATGATTAACAGTACGGCTCATTGGCTGAGGTAATGCACTGGGAAGCAGTGACAATCACCAAAAGTGGCTGTGTCTGTACAGAAAACAGTCACTTACAAAAACATGACGGAGGGAAAGAGGTGTTTGGACAGCGACATAAGGGAATGTAACAGAACAAGCCATTTATTCAGTGAGGAAACATTAATCCTCTTTATGTGTTAACTTTAAGAGTCCACTGTGGATGACCCTTGGGTGCAATCAGACTGGCAGCAACGTTAACCTCCAAAATAGCATCAAACCTTAAGAATAATTAAATTTTTCACCTGACTTATCCAAACCCCTGAAACGTTTGCTACACTGTTGTCCACCTGGCAAGTAATGCCATTTCTATTCATATGAATGTAAACACTGAATAAGTCACACTGTGCTACACTATTAACAAGAACTTTAACACCAGTCTCCTCCAGGGAACTCCCTCCTCCAAGCCCCCACCGCTGTTCCAGTGACATATTTACAGTACAAAGGCTCAGCTCGAGTCCCCGCCACGCACATACAAACACACTTAGAGACAAAAAAAGAGTGGCTGATTTAATTAGCTCAATCATTAAATGAGGCTTAATTAGTCACTTTCCTTCGGAGAGAAGTGTGGGACTCAGAGCTGTTCCTTGTCATTACGGAGGCATAATGAGCCACAGAACACAACACAACGCACTTCTCTCACTCTCACAGCACCGACAACAATGGAAAACTTTCTGACAAACCAAGTGCTGAGGCTTTGTTGTGATTAATACCGAGGGTTAATGATGTAATGCCCTGAGAAGTGCCGATATGGAGTGAGGCTTTGTTAAGAAGTGACACAAATAAAGTCTGTTATTTAACATCATAAAAACTATGTCCTTTACTGAGCTACAGCGACCTCTGCCCAAAGTTCAATAAGAAAACAAATTACAAGAATCATTTCAGCCCTGTGGTCCATCCATTAACATCTCTGATGTTTTACAACGTGTCCAGTCCAGATTGGTCCGGCCTGTCTCCACTATTGTCTTAATGTAATGTTCGCCTGCTTGTTATAGTTTGGAGGCTGATAAGAAGTGATGCTTGTACGTCTCCCCCGGGTGTGATTGTGAAGTAAATATTAGCAGGCCCTCAGCGTCACCCCATACTAGTAAACCAAACCACTGTCCTCTCATAAAGAAATCAACAGAGTCAATGACTTTTTAAATGTTATTATACTGTCATGAGGCTTGAGATGGGTACGTGTGTGTACAAAATGAGTCTGAAAAATGATCTGGGGGGAACGTGTGTGTTTTCGTGCATGTGCACACGCTTGCATGCACATGCTCCTCCTGTTCATTATTGGCCAGCAGCAGAAGCCAGTCATTTCCCTGTCTTCATAAAGACTTGGCCCATTAAATTCTACCTCCAGTCAATAATTAGGACTCCACAAATAAACCAAAGGCAATTAAATCAATGCTTCCCCGGGTCGGTGCCTGGACCCTACGGCCCACATGGACACTCCATCTTCACTGCTGGCCTTATTCATGGCGGGTTGCTGTGGAGCCATACAGTGCACCCCCTGGCCTGCTCATGATTATTAGATAGCACCGTCCCTCGATCCTGGCTATGGAGCACTGCTTATGGTGGCTCTCTACTGAGAGGCGTAGGGTTTGATTTCATTAACTCACCAGTGGAGGTGAGAGACGAGGAAATGAATGCAATGTTTCATTTGGTTTTGAGTGGACATGTGGGGCAGCGGTGAGGGGCCTCCGGAAATCTATGCCACTTCGTTGGCATGAAAGGATCCGTAACTCAACATATACAACCAAATCTCTACATAAGACACTTGTTTGCCAATGTCTTGTGGAAGTCTCCCTTGTTATGTTGACATGTGGCAGTGGATGACAGTGATGGCGAACAATAGTCCAACACACAGATACACACAAACCACTCCTCTGGTCTTTCACACATACACACACTTACGCAGAGATACAACACAGAATGAGTGATGGGTTTGCTATTGACAGGGCCACTGAGATAATAAAGTGCTGTCCCTCTGGCAGCTCCATTAGGCACTGACAGTGACAAGATGAGGCTGTCGTGAGTGTGCACACACAAGTGGGTACACATACCCGCACATACGCACACACGCTCAGAGATGGACACAAACTCATCCTCTTTCAGTGACAGCCAGCCAGTTAAGGACATGGATCTCTCTCTCATCTTTCCTTTCACTGGGTCTATTTCTGTCTCTGTCTTTTTATCCAAAGAAGAGTGTGTGAGTGCAGCACAAGGGTAAGATCATATCATTATTAGGGGAGTGTGTTATTAGTGTCACAGGCAGGGTGACAGGCCAGGCCATTCCACTTCACAGATGTTCTGCTTGGTGAGCCTTTCATAAGCTATGACAGAGAGTAGAGAAATCAAGAGGGCACAGTATGATAGTTCTTGAAGTCTATTCCCTCACTAAGAAAATGCTGGCTTCTCAGAATCAGCAGCCATGTGATGTACAGACATATTATCACAGCTGTTTTTAAAATGTCATAGTAAGAGATCGACCTAAACTGAACCAGATTCAGATGCTAAAATACTAAAAGACAGATATATAAAAGCTAGAGAAGAGGACAGAGCCAGATGTTACCTTGATATGACAGTAGTCTTTGAAAAAACAGAGCAAGGAAAAAGCAAGTTAAAAAAATCAAATAAATAAATAAATACCCCCCCCCCCTCTCAAAAAAAAACTGAACAAGATGGACTTTAAAGCGGATAGAAAAAGTCTTTTTCAGTGAGGGGGGATGACTGTGGTGGTCCCAGTGGTCCCCACAGGGACCTGGGGGCAAGTCTCAGCCTTGTCATACTCTGCTCTTCTCCTCCTCCTCGCTCCACACCAGCTCCAGCACCCCCCCACCCCGTCCTCCACCACCCCTGTTCTGCCCACGGAAAACGTCGATAGCAGGCTGCTGGTGCCGAGGTCTCTGGTGGACACTAGCTCATTCTCCCGGCATCGACAGGCCCGCCAAATCAATATTTAGTTCCCCACTAACAAGCTGCCTCGGGGTCTGAGCCAGAGAGAGAGAGAGAGAGAGAGAGAGGGGAGGGAGGAGAGAGAGAGAGGGAGAAAGAGAGGAATGCGGGACAGTGGTGGATGGCAGAGAGAGACAGAGAACAGGGACTGAGAGCTGTCCAGCTAGAAGGGAAAAACATGGATTCAGTAGAGTGTTGTTTGTGTGTGTGTGTGTGTGAGTGTGTGTGTGTGTGTGTGTGTGTGTGTGTGTGTGTGTGTGTGTGTGTGTATATTAGTGTGGGAGGGGGAGAGGAAGGTGGAAAGGTCAGAAGAAGATCTGGGGAACAAGAGAACAGTGTCTGGTGTGTGTCGTGGTGCGGAGGCGACGCATGAGTGCCTGCAGCAGCCGCTGACAAGAACACAGACAAGACACACACACACACACTCGACACTCTCAATCATACACATATCACAGCGAGCAGACGTTGACAGCACTCCAGTAAAGCTCCAACAGAGCACTCACAGATGAGTGGCTGTGCACACCAAGACCCACACACAGTGAGGATGTAGTTGCTTTTCTTTGTTTTGTCACTTGCATCATTCTTTCAGAGCCTGGAGCAGGACACATTTGGGTGGGAACTAAAATTCATCATTCATTTACTTAATATAGGTGAGAATTGGTATCCAGTTGTTTCTATCCTAAAGACTGACAAAGCATATCAGCAAGTTAAAATATTTTATATGATAGGTATCTAGAGAAAAAATGCCAAACAGAGAAATACAAACACAAGAATTTAAGCTTGACAATCAAGACATTGCACTTATACGGTTTATATACAATTTGTAACACAGAGTAACATTATCATTAAATCCTAAAATGAAACAGAAAATTAAAAAAAATATATCAAGTACATCTGTTTTTAAGGTTTTGCACTGTGAATCAATATATATCAATAAATAAATGTATAAATCTACCTGTGCATTTTTTATATTTATATTTATATATTCCATGACCAATTTTCTGTTACCTAAACATTTCTACTAATCTAACCCCAACGAAAGAGAGGATGAAGACTTCTTATTACTGAGAGCGTGAAGGAAGGAGCAGTGTTTTTGTAGACGTGTGAAACTCACCTTTTGCTGCAGGATGTGGTTTAGTTGGTCGAGCCACTCCCGGTCTGTTGGACTCTCTGAACGAGCCTCTGTTCCCTGCAAACACAACAACGAATATGAAAATAAACGCAGTGATAGACATCATGCCATGTTTTTATATCACCTTTAATATTAATGCTTTGTATGTGGATGATACTTCTACAGAGAACCTGCCACTGTATCGTAACACTCTTCTGTGTGTCTGCTGCTTTAGGGCAGAATTGTAACATCACACCAGCCAGGACCTTGAAGGAGCTCTCTGGAGAGTCAGTGGCCGGGTACGCCAGTTTACGTTTTCATGCTACTCATGTAAAGACCTAACAGTGTGGTAGCCTTGTTAGTGCTAATGAACAGGGTGAAGATTGACTGCATGGCAATGTGCACCTCAGCACTAATGTGCTACCTCTTCACATTGAACACCAGGTGTTTGTTGCTCGAAATGATGTGACGAGCCTTGCACCACCTCACAGGGACATGGGGAGGGCAGGGGTTTGTTTGTGTTTGTGTGTGTGTGTGTGTGTGTGTGTGTGTGTGTGTGTGTGTGTGTGCAGCTGCACTTGTAAACTGACGGACCAAACAGACGATCCTGTGAAGTCTGAAGAAGCATGGGCTGTCCAAAGTCACAAGTCCACTTGACGGCTTTTGCAGACTTCATGTGAACTTTGATAGAGTCCGCTGCAGGTGCTGCCTTCACTAGTAGAGTGTATGCTGAAGATTACCCAACATTCATAGCAATATGGACGTGAGTCAGACAAGCAAATGTTGGTTTTCAGACTAATAAGAAGAAAATATCAGACCAATTTGTTGGAGAGAATCCTCCAATAAGAAATGCTTAGGAAGGTAATAGGAAGTTTCCCTCTACATATCAAACATCATCTGTGTGTGCAGTTATTTTGTGCAGCAGTTGACAACACATTTTGCTTGTCCCTATGTAAATAAAATTTATTTTATTGAAAGAAATCCATCTGCATACATGTTTTCACTACTTTATTTATGTAGGAAACTCGTGTTTGAGCACGAGAGCTTTCGACACAGCAGACACAATATGTACATATAACAGTTTGTATGACCTTGTGGATATTGTTTTGAACGTATGTTTTACGTTTAAAAAAAGTCCATCCGCTCCGGCCAGACAAGAACATTAAGGACTACAAACATTAAAACAAGCATGCTGTGCCAGTAGGTGGTGATAAAGTCTAAATCAACTATCCGTCAATGGTCAAATACCAGAGAAGAACACTGTAGTCCAAATAATATTGAGGCAGAAGCCTGTGAATGCTGGTAATGAGGTGCAGTGATGCTAAATTTAGTGGCCAAGTTCTAATTGTACCTAGCAGTACTAACTAAACGTAGAAAGACCGGTATATAGTTGCCATTGTTGTTTTTTCCGGAGCATTCTCATTACACAAAGCAACAGTAGATATGCGCAATATAAGCTGTGATTAAATTCTTTCCCAAACTCTCTATTTTACAAGTTCTTACGGCTACATAGAAACCTGTTTTTGAACATCTGCATTTTGGAAGGTGTTTTTAAAAATCTGTTTTAGTGACTCAAAACTCAGTTTGCAGAGGCTCAAACAGAGGAAAAAGTTTGCTCTGCAATAAATCTGACCAGGTCTGCAAGGGCTTGACAATTCACATTTTGATTAAATATGTGTTTCACCATTGCAGTCCCCAGCTTCCTGGAGCCCTCCATGTGTGATCATGGTGACAGCACTAAGGCTAGGCTAATTTCAGTGTATGCCTAATTAGTGACTGATGCTAAGAGTAACTGAGAAGTAGATGGAGAGCAAGGGGGAGGCAGTGTGTTGTTACATTAGCAAGAGAGAGAAAGAGAGGGTGAGAGAAGAAAGTCTACTTGTGACTGCTGCCTTCAAGCCTCCCACAGGGGTGAACATAGTGTGTGAAAAAGTGTGTGTGTGTGTGTGAGATTCAGTCAGTGCGCTTGTCCACCCTTGGTAGATATATAACAAAGCACAGATGCTCCATCTAACATTAGGTGCAAAACAAACTGGCCTGGCAATTATAGGCTTATTACATCTGGATCATTAACTTCAAAACTAGTTGCCCAGGGAGCCTAGAGCTGCTCTGCATGCTATGGAATGGATAGAGGCACATAACAGTGTGCAGCATGATGCATTTGTGGAGGAGCTACACGCCTTCTATACATCTATGGGCATACAGAACATTGATCTTTATGTTTTAAAGTGTTATTGTGAAAGTAGTCGGCTGTAAGTTTCTGGTCTATTTGAAAAAGGCTTGAAAATCAATTAATAAATTAAAAATACAAAAAGCAAGCCAAAACTAATGCTCTGGAGAAAAGAAAATATGTAGCCTTTGAAAGAGATGGTGGTAATTACACGAAGGTCATCTGTTCCCCAAATTCTCTAAAATAATAACCACAACTAGGAATAATACATTTAAACATTTTGATATGTCAGAAATTCAAAATCGGATCGATTTCCAAATCAAGTACCAATACCAATAACCCCAAATGTTGAAAACTTCCGTGAATATCATTGACAAGTAAAAAATCTGCCACACCAAAGAAAAGTAGCTGAGTTGGAAATGGAGTATTCTCATTTAAAAGTAAAACTGAGAAGTAAAAGCAATCCCAGTGAGCCCTGTGCTCTTATTCTGCACACTGGTATCACAAAACCAAGTGAATAAATGAATACACTTGTGTTGGACTTGTTGAAGACTGACTGGAAATTCTGATAACCTCATGTCATGTCCTCAAGTCCAAAGAAAAACACACAATCAGAGTAAAGGAATGAGTAAAAGCTCAAGACAAGTCACAATTCTGATTCACGTATGAATAATGATTCTCAACACATTGTTGACACAGAACGTGTACATCAAACAAGCCTCAGTTCAGTCTATGTATAGTGTAGATACATTTTTAAAATTCTAACAACTCGTTAGCACAGTTGAGCTCAAACTGGTTACCTCTGCCAAAGTGGTTGTGTTTTTAGCCCTCTGTTTGTTTTGCATGTTGGTTAGTTTGTAAGCAAGATTACACAAAAACAACTAGACAGGATAAGCACAAAACTTGCAGTATGGGTCAGGGAAGAACCCATTTTGGTGCAAATGTGGATGAGGACATTTTCTTTCGTTTCTGTTTTCCCAGGGAATAATTCATGCTTCTTGTTAAAAACTAAAAAAAGCAGGCATATTAAGGTAACTGATATTTATGAGTATGTGAAATTTGATGCAGCTTGATTGAATTCAAGGGGACTGTTAGTCCTTGGTGGACCTGTTTTTAATATCACTTCCATTGCCAAGTTGACGACACTTATATAAAGATATATTTAAAGCTCTTTCAGTGAGTCCAGTAGTTTCAATAAGTTTCAATTAGCGCACATATGAAACATTTCTTGTTTCACCCATTAATATGGCAGCGAAAACGAGTGGTGAAGACAAGAGGATGACTTCGCCCACAGAGGTTTCAGCCTTGATGAAGGGGACTTTTTGTCAAGTGAGAAACAGAGTTCTGTCATCTCCTGGGTGGAGCTGGGCTGCAAAAGGCTAAAATTGGTTTCAAGTGTGAGTAAGTGCCTGGTGCGCCGTCTCTCATCCTGTGATAGATGGGAGGAAGTCCCCAAGGATGGAAGGTTGATTGTAACACGGAGTTGCTAATTGACGACACGGCTGGAATGATCTATGGTGCAGAAAGGACCCACCAAGTTGGAAAAAGAGTGTGAAACTCAGACTTTTACAGGCAGATTGGAGTCAATAGCAAGAATCTACGGCTCAACAACTGTTTTCACCAATGAGAAAGGAGCTGTACTTACTCAACTCGTGCCAAAATAAATCTTTTATCAAGTTGACAGGTGCTGCAGGTGTTGACAGGTTTTTGATCTTGTTGAAAGCAAGATCACCAGCTTTACACATGAAGCCACATCCTTTTCTTGTTGCACTGCAACTTCCCATCTTATTAGGGTCATGTCTTGGTGTGAGGTTCACCTTTAAAAACATTACTTAGTGCTCATCCTTGCTTACTTGCCCACATCTATTTACTCATCAATAGGAGAAGGTCAGACAGGGCAGAGATTTCCAGCAAGGCTAAATACTATTAGATGCAGGTGAAATGAACTAAGATCAGAGAGCTTAAGTTTCTCCTGATTTCCACATTTTCCACCAACGCTAAACTAAAGCATCTGTTTCCAGAGGTGAGGCTGAAGTTGCCGTTGCTCCTTGCCACACATTTATTCTCAATTGACAAAATAAGATACACAACGCCACAAATCAATAATGATGATATGATGTCTTTCCCAGTGCTCTGGTGCAATCACTGAGCAAAACCCCCAGAAAACTTTTAATATTTTTCAAAATTTTACCAAAGAGAAAATCTATTAAAGGTATGTTGAGTGCTGTGGGCATGATCTAAACTTGATATAGATCCTGAAGTTAGCAATTGTAAAAAATGTTCACAGTCCCTTGGCCTTACCTGATCAGTGTCCATTATGTCTGCGAGATCATTCTCTGACATATTGAGAATGGAGGCAGCGATGGATTTGGCTTTGATCATAGACTTGGCTGAGAGGCCGCCTTTCACTGCCACAGTGTTGGCCTGCCTCAACCTCCTCCTCTTCATCAACTGCTGCTTGACCTCTTGAACGTCTAAAAGTATTTCACTGGCCAGGGCCTGAAGGGGGAGGAGAAGAAGGAATAAAAAAAAGAGGATGATGAAATGGATATGGAAAAACAAGAGGGATAGCTCTGCCTGACAGATGAATAAATGAAATTGATCAAGCATGCGCCAGAGAGGCCTAGTACATTATGGAGGAATATTGAGTTTGACACACTCAGATTCTCTTCGGTTTCGCCTCACGCTCCCTTGTAGGAATATGGACCTGAGGGTTTGTTGCCCCGTCGATTGAAAGCTGAAGGAACAGAGCTTTGATATCAAACACACCCCAAGTTTTGCTAAAATCTCCACAAACAGAGAATCATGCATCAGAGAGGGAAAGACAGTGCGCTACTGAAAATACAGCCATTCATTTATTTATTTGCTTTCTGAATGTCTCACAGTACAACAGGGCAGCATAACACTGTTAATAATTAAGCTACGAGGGGCTGTTTCAAATGGCGCCCGAGTGAATGGCAAGTGAGACGAGGAAGGCCTGGGATGGCACAGTTGTCTGGCACTAAATGGGAGTTTGCTCTAAATACAGAGAGACAATTAAATGTTAAAGCTGCCACTGTACACGAGAAAGTCAATAAAGTAAACTCCCCTTTGCTTCATTTTGAGCTTATTGATCGAGGCAATAATCTTCTGTATCATTCCCCTGTAAGCCCGCTGAAAAGCTGACCTTGGAATAGGTGGTCAGGGGAGAGAAAGCTGGAGACAGGAGAACTTGCAGTACACAAAAACAAAAAAAAAAGAAAAGTACAACTTACTCCTGGACATTACACAATATAACCAAGTACATTGTGTACACAATGTACACAAACATAAGAAGAAACATATGAAAACAATCAAGTGATTTACAGTAACAAGGATAATAACACATGAACAATGCTGCATAGCGACAGATGTCTCAATTTCAAGTATCTTAATTTCATACAGGTGGACCAATCGCAGTTTGGAAAGGCAGTGGTAGTTCTCACAGGAGAGAGCTGAGGGAGTAGAAGGAGGCCTGCAGCTCACTGTATATGAGGAGTGTTGCAGTTTGTTTATGGGCAAGAATATACACAAATATACACATGCAGAGCTCAGGCATTCAGAAATTTAAATGAGACAGGACCACAGTACACAAAGCCCACACATATTGAAATAATAAAGTTCAATAAAAGGTAAAAGAATGGTATATACAAATTAACTATTGTGAAATGTCTTCTAAATCTAAATCAGCAGGTCCAGTTGGCTTTGACTTAACTCTCTCTAATGTCTTGTCTGCAGATATTTTTTGAGAAAGATTTGCCTCTGGTTAAAAAAAAAAAATCTCCATCCACATTACCTTTGTTTTAAAAAATTTCGGTTCAAACGAGAACACAAAAACGACTATAAACGCTCAAACAAACATGCCGGGCCAGTAGGTGGCGATAAAGTCTACTTCAATGATCAGTCAAATACCAGAGGCCTCTGTGGTCCAAGTAATATTGGGTGAGGCAGCCGCCTGTGAATGCTCATCATGTGGTGCAGTAATGCTAAATGTAGCTGCAAAACTTGTAATTAGACCTAGGAGGGCTACATAATATAGAGAAACAGGTACATAGCCGCTATTGTTGTTGTTGTTTCTGGGGCAAGCTAATGACACAAAGCAACAGTGGGCATGCGTGAAGGAAACGGTGACTTCATCACTTCCACTCCACTTTACATGCAAACACAGATACACAGAGAACAGAGTTTTTGAAAAACTGCTATTTAGAATGAGTTTGTAAAATAATCTCAGTTTTGGTGACTTACAACACTGCTTGTGTGTGGACGAGAGGCTCAAACAAAATATAATTTGTGCAGTTAATAAAACATAAAAAACATTTAATTTAATGAAACTTCAAGTACTGTTAGATCATTTTCAGTGATGGCCATCTACTTTAGTGTAAAATAAGCAGTATAGTACTGATTCAAGACGACAAGTACAAATTATAACCGTAGTCCATTTCCTGAAGATAGCTTTAGCTCTTTTGGGGTGATCTGAGCGCTGTTTACCCTTAAGGAATACACAGCTCATTAACCAACAGTCTTTTATTTACAGCCTAATAGATATTTACTGTCACTAGTCAAGGGCTGTGCTCAATTGACCTAAACCCAGCATTTGGGATAATCCAGACAGAGATTAAGGGGTGAATTCATCACTCATTCTCAGTGCTGGAAAAGACACACAAGGTGTGTGTGTGTGTGTGTGTGTGTGTGTGTGTGTGTGTGTATTTGTTAAGAGCTCTTAGCCTGGCTCGTATCACAATCACTACAGCCAGAGGGCCAATTTAGACTGGATGAGGATTAAGGCATGGAGATGGGGATCAAATGAGCAGCTAAAAAACATCCTCTTTAATAACTAGCTACTTCTGAACCTCTTCACACACATGACGAAACAAAGGGCCATTCGAAAACATTAAGAGCAGAAAGGGAGGAAATAAATGCTCTATAATTTTGTTAGATTATGCGGGCACCACTGAAATGAATGTACCCTAAATCTTGAGTGAGATGGGTAATAATGGAAACCTCTTTCAAAGGTATATGAGAAAGACTTTAAGGTAATCAGATGCAAAAATGTTGTTGAACTCTTACTGTCCAAGTAATTAAAAACTTTTTTTATTCAAAAAACTATTTCACTTTTCAGTGGGGATGAGAAACTGAAATATTCTGTGTAAGAGAAGTACCTGGAATGTGTCAATGTTCATGTGTGTGTGTGTGTGTGTTTGTGTGTGTGGAGTAGTCACTACATGCAGGGCCACTGTTTAGCAGTTCAACAGCAGTGCTTACAGCCTGGGGCGTGTGCAGGGGCCAAAAGGGTTTGCTGGCACACACAAAAAAAAAATCTCCACACACATATAAAACAAGGAGGCACAAAGAACCAAAAAAAAACCCCAGCTCATAAAGACACACACACACGCACACGCACACACACACACACACACACACACACACACACACACACACACACACACGCACACACGCACACACACGCACACATGCACAGCCCTCCGGTCCTGATCAATACATGACAAGAGTAAATCTCCTCTGGACGTCAGGCAGTCCAATCAAAGGGCTTGGTGTTCTTATAGGGGATCACAAGAGCTAAGGGGAGACAAACAATGATGTGAATCCTCAACAACAACACAATGGCCCCACCAGCCTAGGGTTATGGGAATGGAGGAAAGGAGTAAAACGAGTGTGAATTGTATTTCTATGCATGTGTTTCTTCGCATATAATGCAGCTTCTATTTTAGGCTGCACGTAGATTTGCATGATCTCTTTCAAACAAGCAAAGGTTTGGCTGTGTGAAATCAGAGGAATCTGAGGCAGGAAAAGGAAGTGGATCATAATAAATGCCCCTGCAGTGCTTTTCAGATGCAAAATTAACCAAACAAGGACAATAATTGTTCCAGTAGATTTGAATATTTCTGGCATTTTTAGACGAAATGATGGAATATGGCATCTAAACTATCGTAATCTTCCATTTGATTAATGTGTGTGTGCAAATATAGTGCTGCCACTATCTATCCCTGCCAAGCCCTTTCCTGCTTTGACAGACAGCCGTCAGATGAACCGTGTTGATGGACAGTCTTTATCAGTCTTTGCCAGACACACAATGACTGACGCAGACACACAAACACACTTCAGGGTGATGGATTAGGCCTACACAAAGACAATAGTGCCCATTCCCATTGGGCACACAGTAGTCTCACAGTAATGCCTTGTGTCACACAAGCACATGCATTATGGCACACATACACATCCATTCACCTTCTGATATTTATAGAAGAAACAGTTGTGGTAGAAGGCTAAGCAAGGTTATACTAACGTTGTTCCTTCCAGCCACATACCAAAGCTGCTACTTGGGGATCCTAGGGCTTCCCCCGGCCAAGAGGGCTGTGTAATGCCACCAAAGTGTTCTGGCACAGAGAGGAATCCTGCAGATGGCTCATGTCTGAATTTCTAAACTGGTTCCTTTCTGAAACATTTTTCGGAAATGTAGAAGGAGAATTTTGTCTTGAAACACTGCTCACTCCTCCCCACAACAGCTGAAATCTCTTAAATCTTTTCTAGCACACAAGTTCACTTGTTTTTTTGGCTTCAGAGGTGCTGATTCACATCCCGCCATTATCCACTCCTTAGAATACAGTCATAGCTCTCACTCTGGCTATATGTTTGTGACACTGGCACCCTAATTTTCTGAGTCGCTCCCAGAAGTCCCAAGTTTACAATTCACACGTAGGTTAAATTGGATGAAATACCCATATGCTATTAATGAGTTCTTGAGTTGATGCCTTGATAGACACCAACATTATAGCAACAACTGATAGAAGGTGCCTCCACAACCAAGGCTATGGGGCGCACACGTTTTATGTCCCTAAACTAAACCTGGACACAGCTTCACCAGGCCTTTCCTAGTTCACCTTCAATTATTTTACTGGGTCTGTCCAGCAGCTTCCTCTTCCATCCCTACAAAGAACCAGGTAATGGCACATTTGGTCCATTTCTTACTTGAGTGTTCCAGACATACAGCTGTAGAAGTTTATCATCGGTCCTTGGCTTCAGGTTTTGTGGTACCAGGTGTACCAATTAGGCTCAAGGATGGATTAGCATAAAAGTTCAAAAACAGGACACCACTAAAGTTTAGATTAGGGAAGATGTTCCATCTAATCAGTGCTTTTATGCCATGTTAGTTTTGAAAGAGCCTAACTATATATTCCAGGTGAGCTTAATATTTTGTCTTGTATTGTATTTATCAATTATCAAGAGATAATTAGATTAACCCAAAGACCAAACCTTTGAGGTGGTGCTTCAGGCAGATAATACCTTACTGCTTTAAGATGAGTGAAATTATTTGGTCATTCAAAGTTTGCCCTCTTGGCCTTTAAACCCTTCCCTCTATTATACAGTACCTTGATGAAAGAATGAAGCTGTTCCAGCTGAGAGTAGACTAAGCCTAGCTGTCTCTGAAGCCTGTCCAAAGCATGGGAACTCTTTTGGGTCAACCCTTCCATTTGCTCAGCGGCCGTCTGTTCCAATGCAGCCAAAGTCTGCTCACTGGCTCCTAAGCGAGCCTGTAGGGCATGTATGCGCTGCTCCTGTAAAGAAAAATAGCAGCAGGTCAGCAGAAAGAAAAATAAACGGATCAGCCACAACATTAAAGCTGGTCACATTTTAATGTTGAGGCTGACGAGTGAATATCCATGGCTTATTTTGGAAGATTTAATTTTGACACAATCTGTAATGTGATCTTAATCCTATTTTGTAATTTAATTTAAATTTATTTACAATATTTTACAACTATACATTTTCCTTGTTTATTAAAATAAGATTTAATGCACGGAAATTACATTTTCTCAAACCCTGAACTAAATATTTTCTTGCTTTTAATGACAAACAGTGAAATATGGTTTAATGTGATGACAAATAAACTACACATGTGCTGTATAATGTGACAATGCACAGGTACTATAGAGTTAATTATACTGGATACTGAAAATAAAAGTACAAAAAACAACAGTTGAGAACAAAATTAAAGTTATCCAAAACACTGCAGTGAACATTTCAAACAATCTAAATTCTATGTTAAAGGTGAGACCAGCAGTTTATTGGTTACCAACCTTTTTTTCCAACTCCTCTTTTAGTTTTGTGCCGGTGGCCTCATGCTGGTTTTTCTCTGTAGTTGCAACAGTCAATCTTCTCTTTAGAGATTCAATGAGGGCCTTCCTGTTAGTGGCCTCTTCTGATAAAGTTTTCACCTGGAAAGATGTAAAGTTGAAATGGGATGGTAGACAAAGCCACTTTGTTATTTTAAATGAGACACTCAAGTTATTTATTTGTTTTAAATATATTATTCTTTAGGTAGGCTCAACAGTCCCTGTAGTCACCAAGGATACACAACGGCTATCCTATGAGAAATATTGAATAATATTGAGCACAACACCTTATTCTCTCTGTCAATCTTAAAGAGCATCAAACTAATCGGATGCCATGATGGCGGCATCAGCTGCGTGTACCTTTTTCTCCAGCTCCTCCACTTGTCCTCTGTAACTTTTCTCCATCTCCTGCAGGAACTTCAGTCTCGTCTTCAGGTCCTCCACCAGCTGCCTTTTCATGTTCACGTCTCGCTCGGTGTGGCTCGCCCTGAAAACATACCAAAAAAGGTGCACACAAAAAGACACAGATATAGCATGCAGCATTAGTGTGTATGAATTCTACAAAGATATCTATATCCGTCCAAAGGCACACTCACATACAGCAGAACCTAACACACATACACACACACACACACACACACACGAAGCTGGCAGGCACAGTGTCCCCATGCAGTGCATCAGGCATGACAGCTCATTATGACAACTAAATACACTGGCATGCTGTTTGGGTAAGTGGAGGGGGGTGAAATAAGGATGCATATATAATTCTAACTGGCATATATTAGAACAAGTGCTCTTGCGAGGAATGCTGCTCTAAGTGTGACTGGGGAGTCCTTTTTGACAAACGACATTTTGAATCAGCAGTGACACTACTTGAAACACTGTAATCAAGTATTTAAATGTTTATTATTTTGGACCAGTCACATATAAAAATACATCAGCAAGGGAACTTGGTTTGGGAGGGACTGATTATGAAGGGAATACACATTGTTGTTTGTGTTTTGTACTGTGCAGATTATCGTTCCCTAAACAGAGACATGGTTGTATTGTAAATCTTCAAATCTTATCTGTTGCAGACATCCACCACGTGTCACTTTCTGTATTGATAACCTGCTGTATAGACATGATTAATATTCCAGCATTCTGCACAGCTATATAGTGGTGACGCCATGTTTTAAATTGGCACAGTACGTTAGCATGTTTTATTCTGTTTTCATAAAAGGCAAATATGAGGCCTTTCTATACCTTGGGGAATTGGAACAAATAGAATAAAGATCATAAGGATGCACTTAATTAAAATGCTTCTCTTTTTTTTATTTCAAAGATGAAGTGGGTTTTTTATCTCCCAAACGCATCACGGCTTGTGTGTTTTTAAATAAACAGATGACGCAACACTGGAGCAAATGCTTTCGTGTAAGTAAATGTCCCTGTCTCCCTAGGTGGATGAACGCTTGAGGGCAGACTGGCTAAATAAATGTGAGCTTGTCCTATTGGAGTGACATTAAATTAAATGAGAGAGGAGTCTAGCCTGGGGACTTTGGGGGAAGTAGCGCTGGTTGGTTACCCCATGGATTTGGCCATTAATGAGAAAACCCATATTGAACCTTTCAGATGACTGTCTGGTGTTGACTTAAAGACAGAGAGCAGCAATAAGAGCCCCAGCAGCTCCCTTTGCCCCAGTGCTAATGGCAATTAAATCGACAACATTTATTTTAGATGTTCTCTTCTGCACCCCAAAAAGAATAGCGGATAAAAAAGAATGAGGGATATATGGTGCTTCTGTTGTAGCATAGCGTGTGATCTCTATTTATGAGTGTTAGTGGAAAGAGAGAAAGAACTCAAACTTTATCCCGATCACTCACACGTTTGTTCCCTTTGTTCTGAGCTTGTTGGCAATATTGTTCATCAAACATGCGTGTATTGTAATGATAACAGTCAGTGGTCTGAAGAGAGTGAGCGTGAGAGAGAGCGAGAGCACATATTTCTGTGTATGTTGTTAAGAATGAAGAGCGGGTGGACGTTTCATGTGGCTGATAGACAACAGTGCTAAAGATGAAAGAAGCAGCTTCATAAATAAGGCAGGGCCATAGTGCCGGATATTGACTGAGGACATGCCGGTGTACTTTGAAATTCATTTCTTTTTTTCCCCCTTCTCTTCTTTAAGGCGAAGCAGCCTTGCTCCCTGTGTGTGTGCTGAGATGTATATTTCAGAGATGTCTAGACATGCCTTTCATTCTGAGAAGGGGTCCCTCCATGGAGGCAAATGGAGTGGAAGGCTAGAAGAGATGGTGAGTTACATGTGTGTGTGTGCGTCTGTGTGTGCGCGTGTGTGTGAGTGTGTGACAAGAGCCTGAGGAGAGGCTGAGGCTGTCGTGGAAACTCAGCTGAGGGATGTTCACTCTGTCTGACTGTGATCCACTGGTTTTGGTCACACACAAACACATACCCACTGTGATTGTACACATGCCCCGGATGCATTATTGAGAGCAGCAGGCAGAGGACAGAGCATACTAGACAAAGAGAGTTAGAGGGAGAGAAGCCAAGTCGTTTCTTGGACCTTTTCTCTCAGTTGAAAGATGAGATCCTAATGCAGAATGATGATGTACGCCTTGCACAACACTGCTCAAAACTCAACAGTTTCCCTGAGTGAATTGTTTATAGCTATACATTCTGACTGTGTAATGCAGCAAGTGCTACAGTCGGTGAACCATGTAACTCATTAGGGCTTGTGGCCCACAGGCCAGAGCGATGCTGTGTGGGTTTTAGTGTCATGGGCCAAAATGGTCCCTCCTGCGGCACACAAACAATCAATACCCTGCTTTGATCAGCACTCCACATCAGCTACCCACATATGCAACACCACACTACATGACACACAAGACACCCACATGCACACATATGCATGCACACTAATTATTTCAGTCGTTTTTATATACTTGCTCATGAGAACATGCATAATTTGACAAATGATTCATGCAGAGGAGAGGCATGCATACATGGAGTGCAGCAGACAGAGTGCTGCCACAGGGTGGAATCAAACACTACAGATGAGAGCTGCACAGAATGTGCAAACATGCAGACGGAGACACGGTGAGATGGGAAGACAAAGACAGAGAGATAGGTGAAGAAATAAGAAAGGCGAAGTAAGAGCCATGCAGCAGAGCATCAGTAAGAACTAAAAGCACAGAGCAAGAAGTCGTAGTAATGATGAGAAAGGTGTAAAACTAACTTGTCCTGCAGCTGGCGGAGCTTGTCCTCCTTCTCCTGGAGTTGGCCTCGCAGGGCTTTGTTAGCTGACACCTGCCTTGTGACCTCCGCACTTGCACTCTGGGGGGAGGGCACACGGCGCGTGTTTGTTAATGTGTTTGTATACGACGGGGTGGAGAAGGTTTTCACGACACCACTGATGACAGGTCATGCACAGCATGCTTCCTCATTATAGCTACAGCGGGAGGGTGCAAGGTGCTAAGAGGTTAAGAGGAAAGCTGTATTTATAAACGTGGATGAGATAAGGGGAATAATTAGGAAAAATACAATTTGCAGACTTATTCCACTTAATATATTTTAATGGGGATTTTCTTATTAACAAATAAATAACTAATTATGTTCTCATTAAATTATTTCTATACATCAAAATAATTGGACATTTGTTAGTCTTTAATGATGCTTTCACTGTATTTAAACTAGAAATACTGCTTTTTTGAAAAATTAACCAATTCTATGCTTTAGTTTTTGCTTGATGAGCAACAGAGACATATGGCTCATGACGACAGGTTGGCTTCTGATCATAACACTGATGGATATTTGAACGTGCATGTTCACTTTGGTTTAAAGGGCCCCATATCCCTTGTGGGAAGTGTACCAGTACAAGCTTTTGACAATGCGCTCACTCAGTGTGTGCACCCCCACAGCGCATCTCTCACCTCACCCTTTTGGTGTCACCTGACATGACTTCTGTGGCTGTGTGTAACGACAGCAGCAATCTGCTTGGTGACACTGATGAGCTGGCTGTGGAGAGGGTGATAACGCTGTGGTACCACTCACACCTTATTCCCTGTGATGTAGGGCACGTCTCTACTGTTATTCCTCATTTCTCATCTTCCTGACAGGTACTCCGTAATAAGATCAAATGATAAGAAATGCTAATTCATGTTGAAATCACATGCAATTTCAGGTGATGTCAAGTGTAAATTGAAAGGCTCAAGAATCTGTGTTTTTTTTCTTTTTTAATGCAGCATGATTTGAAAGTAGAACCTTGAGAGTGTTTCTTTCATAGTTTCTAAACTCCTCAAGGACTGAGGATGGATGTTTGAAAAATACTAGGGAAAATATACATGCATGTGTAATCCAGTACTGTGTGGCACTGCGTAGTAAGTAACACAAACTTGCCTGATTTATCACACAGTAAATATAAATGTAGGGTTTCCTTAATTCTTTTGGAGGGGCCAAATAGAATAAATGCAAAAAATTTTTTTTCCAGTTATTCATTGTATTATCCACTCAAGCTTCATAGTGCACAAAATTGGAAATGAACACAATCTTTAATGCCATCATCCTATTAAGAGCTTTATCTCATAAGGAGTGCACAATGTACAAAACATGAGGGAAATTCATTAACTCTGGAGTTCTATTTGGGAGAAACAAGTCTTAGACCAACTAACCTTAAGTTTAGCTTGAAGTTGTTTCACTTCAGCCTCCAGTGCCTGGGGGGCTGGGTTAGCTGGGGAGGGTATGGTTCTGCCCTGGCAGGAGCACTCTGTGTTTACAGGTGCTGGTGGAGGTGGTGGGGTTTGCTGTGGGAATGCGATGAGCCTCCACTGCTCCAGCTCCATCTCCAGAACCTTTTTCTGCTGCTCCACACCGGCCAGGTCAGAGGTCAGCTTCTGCAGATTAACCGACAGACAAAATAGTGGGCTAGGCTACTGTTGATGATAGCACAGAAAAGACAAAAGTTTTGTCAAATAGTGATGGGAGATATGATTGTCAAGAGTGAAACCAAACCTAGCTTTCTTGTCCAATGCAAAAATGTATGTTGTAAGAAAGAAATCCTCGGACTTGCACAAGTCTTACATCAATAAGATAAACGCAGAGACAACGTAAACAATATGTTTGAATTAGTGTATGTGGTAACTATGGGGGCGCTATGGGCTCTGCTTTAATATCACCTCTGTGAAATGTTCTTTTTTTTATGCTGATTAGGAAACATGATACTGCTATTCAGTCAACAGGGCCTAATTCTCACAGTGATTGGCATGCATAATACAGTCATGCAGAATTTCACTGCGCTTTGGGATAGAGGGAGTTCGGCATTTGGTGAGTGGTTGGGTTTAGAGTGATGAATGATGATGGCACTAGTTGATCATAGACAACGTACAGTGTATCAATGATTTTAAACATAAGCATCTGAGGTGAACACTTTTAACCACATGTGTGCGGTTGAGCAAAAAAACACTGTCTTTGACTTTCTATTAAGAAAATATGAGGCAGAAACACATCTCTGTAAGTTTGGTTCAATACTATTACAGTTAGCTGATCTGGTATCATATCAAACATCAAGAATGCTTAATGGCACAAATAGGAGACATGATACATGAAGATGTATGCTGCACTCATGGGGTAAATACTGGAACACACGCAGCGCCACACACATACACACACACACCCGAGTGAAACCGCAGATTCCCAGGGGTTTGCTCTCTGCTCTGCATACATGGAGGTTATTGATATCTGGTTGCTGGCTGACACCTTTTAATAGAATCCCTCTTGTTTTAGGTTTCCTCTGTTCTGCTGAAGACGCACATGCCATATCCCCAGGGAGGGGAGGGGGAGAGGAGTAGGTGTAGAGAATGAAAAGTGAGGCGATGGCTGCAGTGGCAGTGGTGCACGGATTAAGAGTGGCATTGATGACACTTCCTGTAAGACAGGCTTTGATTTTGTAGGCCATTTTCAGCCCTGGTGAGAGATGACACTGACATGGACAGATATACTTGGGGTCCATTAGGCTGGGAAAGAGGACAGCTCTCCATCCCTCTCTTTCCCCACAGAGCGACAGCTTAGTCTCACAAATTAATGTTGCGACTTGTTTCAGAAACACACAGAACTTTGTGAAAACGTGTCTGTCGCAGTCGGCCCTAGTGAGGAACACACCGGAGCTAATGGAGTTAGCACTTTTGAATATGAGCTCTCTCTCTAGCAACATGTTTTGTATAACTGATTTTATTACTGAACATAGTCTAGCTTTATATTTTTAACAGATGCCTGGTTCACTTCAACTGCTGCAGCTCCTCTTATTGAAAATTCACTTCCGAATTTTAACTTTTTATCAACAAAAGAAAAAAGAGGGAGTGGGAATACCACTGTTTTCAGTAATAGTTTTACCAGCACTCAACAACAGCTTTTCACTGTGACTGTCCACAACCTCTGACTAGAATTCTGTTTGCTTATTTATTTTTATCCCTCGTCTTTTTTTTATTTTGTATTATTCACTTTTTTTCTTGTTTTTACTTTGTATTGTTTTGTCTTGAGAAGCACTTTGGGGTGCAAGAAAAGTTCCATTTATTAAAGTTTACTCAAGTTACCGCGCCAACTCCTTAGTTACTATTTTTTAATGTATTCCTCCTACTGGCCAGACATTGTATGTGGTATGTGCTGCAACTGTCATTAAAATGTAAATAGTCTGGAGCTTTTTAGGTTTAGTCAGTGATGTCTGATGCACTCCCTAATCCTGTGATAATCCTGGCCCCTTACATGTTAGAGGAGGGCAGGACATTCCACACTCAAAGAGATAATGTTGGTAAATTTAAGGAGACGCCATCCCAGTGAACCTGAAGAGTGAAGCAAATGGGAGTGTTATGATAATGAGTGAGGTTGATAATCCAAGCAGCCAAAGGAGCCGGTGTTTAGATGATATGCATGACTAGCACGTTTCTACAAGGCGGGTACACTTCACCTGTCACCTGATCTTTTAAGCTTCTTATGACACACTAAAGGAGAATTCCAGTTGATTACAAATCAGGCCTAATTTTCCTAGGTTTTGGCCTGTATTTTTATCCAAATGAAAATATTAAATTTAGGGAATAATTGCAATAATAATGCCAACATAAAATATGAGCTGACCTTAATACACCTTATCTTCAAGAGAAAATGAAAGTAAATATTTTAAACATCCATAATAGACTGACTTGATGACGGATCATTGCTGGTGATGTGGGGGCATTCACTTCACTTAATTCATATATCAACTATTCCATTCAGTTATTGAGATATTTAAACGCCCACTATCCAAACTCATAGAAAGAACACAAGAACAGGGGAACAGAAATGGAAAATAAGGGAAAGCAAGTAAGAATGGAAGGAATAAGGAAATAAGGCTTTGGGATGGTAGGAGACGAGCCACAAGGGGAGGACAGAATGGCCAAAGGATCAGGAGACAGAGCAACACAAACAAGTTTCTGTGAAACTGCCATGCTACTTCTCACATGATGGCCCCTGTGGAGGCTGTCCTAAGCCAATTACAAGCAGTGAGTTTTAGTTGGAGAGTTGGCCCAGACCGGCTGGAACGAGCCCAAAGTCCATCACCTCTTGCCCTTTCCAGAGAGGGCAACAAGACCTGGCTTTGGACAGGCAGTTGGCTGAAACTTTCTCTGGAGAAGTGGCATTAATACTGCACAAGGAAAGAGGAAACAAGAAGGAAGACAACAATTCCCCCTCAGTCCACACAACAGTCTGTGTTGTGTGTGTGTGTGTTTGTGTGCCTTTACTGCTGTGTCTGAGTCTAAGGTCTCGTTGGGCCTCTGCAATCAGATGCCCGGGTAGGAGCACAAGGGCCACTTCCTAGGTAGCAACACTATGAGGGCTGCACTCATGACCTGTGTGTACAAGTGCAATATACTGTATCTGTACTATTCCACTCAGTAAATATACAGACATACAGACACATGCACCTAATCAGGTGTCCAGTGCACCTTCACTGGCTGCTGCTATGTCTGAATCCACCAAGTCTCCTGCCTCCTTTTGGATTAACGACTGTATCTGTGTCAGTGTTGGTGTGTGTATTTGTATGTGTGTGTGTATGTGTATTTGTGTGTACATATGTTGGTGTCTATAAGGAGGCCCTGACAGGAAAGCTACTGTTTAGGGGGCAAAGTGCTATGTGTTTTATTTATAATCTATACCAAGTCTAAGAGTTTCCTACCTGGAGGCAGGTACTAAATAACTCAATGGGCGTATGGCACTGGACTCAGTCCCCTTGTATTCGTCTGTGCACACAGGTGCACATATTTGAAGAAATGTAACTGCTAGTGACCCAGATTGTTGTGGAGAACTGTCTCACTAAAACATTCAGCAGGACGAGACAACAGCCGAGCTGGAGAGGGAAAGAGAGATTCTCCTTCTCTCTTCTGCTCTGTGGTGCTGACCTCCACAGGCGAGGGTAGGCCTGTCAGCCACACTTATTAAGCATGATAAGGGCAAAGGACCTGCTACTGCTGCACTCTCAGCTCATAGCAAATACGAGAGAACCAGAAAAATAAAGACAAAGACAGACAAATAAGAAACTTCCCAACACTTACAACTGGCTTTCCTCTTTACGCATCTCCCTGGTTTTTCTCCCCAAGTTACCTGTGTGAGCTGCTTTCTGCTGCAGAGTTTCTCAGTGAGGGAGTTGAGCTGTGCCATGATCTTCTCATTGGCCCTCCGCAGCTCTTTGGCTGAAAGCACAGCATCTTTCCTGGCACCTTGCAGTATGTCAATGTGACGCTGTAGGGACTCTACGCGCTGCTGCAGAGCAGAGGAGGAGCAGCACTGGGTCCTCAGCATCCTCTTCCTCCTCCACCTCCTTTTCTCTCCTCTCGTCCCTCGTTCCCAGGGCTCATGCTGTTTATCGTCTAACAGGAGGAAGTACATGCAGGCGCCTCAGAGTTGACAAGAGCACAGGAAAACTCCAAATCCCTATTTAGAATCTACTGCTGGGATTTAACAGCCGTATGTGAAGGTGTCTTTGTGTATGCACAAGTGAAAACTGAGATATATTTAACAACTTGAATGATTAACATTTTCATTTATACCCATTTGAGGAGTGTCAGATTCTTGGGGGAAAAAAACAAAAAACAAAGCTTGTTAACTTCTGAAATACTTGTTTCTGATCGACAGAATGTACATGCATTGAATGTTTTTAATGCTTCAATTAAGAGTGGATTAGATTTTTGTAGTTTTGCATAGGTACGAAACAGGAAAACGTATCCTACCTTGGGCAGGAACATTGCGTTGTTTTCTGTGAGAATCAGCTTCTGGTGCTTTTGAGATCAGTGAACACCTGTAGGACTAAAAAAAGCAGAAAAGTCAGAGACAGTTATGAAAAGCAGCTGTTTAATGTAACACAACCGGTTGACATGTTACGCTTCCTGAGACGCAGCTCATAATGACACTGTGATCACAGTGTGTGCTCAGTTTAACGCGACAAGACAAATCACCCTGTGCTTTAATAATTCACCTGAGCTTGTTCGACTGACTTGAACTTGAACGCTTCTCAGCACGGTTATTACTTCTGACAGATGCTTGCAAATGCCGCCTTTGTTCAATCAGTCTGAAAGCTCAGATATACTCCTACAGTATGACGAGTGTGTATGTGCGAGTGTGTAATCATTTACACTCATAAGTGCCTATGCAAGACACTACCCAACTCCACTGTTGTTTGTAGTGACATCAAAGAACCCTCCCCTACCCCCCGTCCTCTCAGTTTCCTTTGTACAGGGTCAGATAGGATTTGATCAGTGCCAGGTTTGATCACAGAGTGCCATGTGGAGAGGAGCAGTGAGACGAAACCTTTGGTTTGTGACATAGCGCGGCGTGAGGGGCTGGGGCTGTCATAGCGATGAGCCCGGAGGAGCTGATGGGCACATTTAGCAGATCTGGAGTGGGAGTAACTAAAGGGGATCTGAGACTAGGGGTCCTGACAGCTCCCTTGCAACATGTACAACAGCAACTCTCTCCTTCTCCCCACCTTCTACCTTTTTCCCGTCATTCCAAAAAGAGAAATGGAGAAGAGAAAAGGACAGTATCTTTAGAAAGGTCCCTCCTTTTTCCTCTCTTCATCTCTCTTTTTGACAGACATATCTCTCTGGGGTTTGGAGCTGCCATGTCCTACTGTGAAGTGGTTTGATGTGGACAAGAGTAAGGGTCCAGGCCTATTGATTTCATGGTGCGAAAAGGAAACAGAGAACCACCACACATGAGGAAGACTTTGTGATCGCAGGAGGAAAAGGATGGGACACTTAAAAGATCTATACATTGGCATGAACCAAACCACAAAACAAAGCGCGATTGAAATACTCAAAAATGTATCATCAGGTAAACAGTTAATCGGACCGTTATTTTCTTAATTAATCGATAAATCTTTTGGTTCCTAAAATGTGAGAAAACCGTGAAAATATTTTTAAAAAAATGTTGAAACGATTGTCAGATGTTTACGGGCGGTTAACAGAAAAGTCAGCATGTGGCTGTCACACAGTGCACGTTCTTGTGTTTTTGGGGCGTAGCTTTGACGAGAGGGTGGAGGTTGTATCTGTAGCATATTTTCTTAATGTAGCCTGCTCTTACGAGCTTCTCCAGGATTACCTACCCTTCCTTTAACTGATTAACAATATAGCCACATAACCAATTACCATGTCTATGATAATGTAGCTGTAAATAATTTAGCACATAGGATTCTTCTGAATTAATTTACAATTAATGTTAAATTCTGCTTGCAATTTTGTTTTGTATAGTATCTCAACACATCAGCTTCACTAATAAATAGGGATAACTTTCCTCCAAATATAATGAATGTCACATTGCAACCATTTTTAAAGAAATAAATTAGATATTGAGGATCTAGACATAAAATTTGAACACAGTGCAGTTTATGATTATATAACCGAGAGATTTAAGGATGAGGGCAAACCAACCTTTCGGTTTGCATGTTGTCTGCGAGGTGCTTTCCCTGAGGGCACACTGTCGAGACTGTCCAAGTACTCCTCACCGCTGTCACTGTGGAGAAAGGTGAGAGGGGTTATTACAGACCAGAAGTTGAACCCACAACACTGGTTCTGAAAGTACCACCCTTGGACAAAAAACCAATTTACCATTTATGGTTGATTTAGTTGACATCAAGCAAAAATATGTGCATTTTGCCGCCCCTCCCTCCAACAGAAAATCAATGTCCCATCCAATTTCTGAGCTGGAAGTGTAAATGTGGGTGTAAATTAAGTGAAAAGCTGCAGTGTCGGGTGCTGATAGTGAATGCATCAACATGTATGAGAGCGGCTGTGGCCTTCATTAGCCCTCTGTGTGTGACAGACGTGTATGAGAGGCACGGCTGAGCGGAGCCAAGCAAAGTTGCATCTGATGGACACACGGTAAGGGCTTCCTGAGGCGCACACACACAACCTCACACACCCTCAAATACACACACATACACACAAACAGCCACACACCCTCAAATACACACACATACACACACAGGTTTATTGACAGTGACCTTTGATGTGAAGGTGGAAGCCAGTGACATTTACGCTGCCGGGTTTATTAAGGTGGGGCCTCGGAGAAGCAGCAGAGGTAAAGACCACAGAGAGAGGATATAACTGGTACTTGACAAGACTGGGGGCTAGTTAGGGTTAAACCTGGTCTGGAGGGGGCAGAGGGACTTGCTGATGATAACTAATCACCACCACTAAGAACCCACAACTAAGAGGTTATGCATTTGATGAAAAATGCTACCCTGTTCTTCCTGCTAAGACTACTAAACAAGTTTGACATAAATTAAGCCATGTGAATACAAATTCAAATAAATCTTTTTTTATTAATTTCAATTTATATATATAATATTCAAACTGAAACTGACAAATACTACTTTCACTATGGTACAGTTAACATGAGCCAATCAGTCATCAAGAATTACTGTAACTGTATCCACAGACTGTTAAAGTTGTCTCCTGAATGTGCTTCCATATATCATATAGTTAAGAATGCTGTGCTTGCATTTTAAGATGATGCTTCAGGGGATATTGAGTTGGTGTGTCTGTGCACAGATACTGTACATAAAACACAGATTTATGCATTAACAGGCTGGATGCAAAACGATGCAAGTCAAATACAGATATAAACTAAAGAGAAAACTTGAATAAACTATTCAGCCGAGCACAAACCTCCGCCAAGGCCCGACAGTCTTAAATTCAATCAAGCTCCACCAAATTTCATTCACTCATAGAAATCAGTCTCCTAGATATGTCTGATTTTATCCATAAATATTCTTGCATTATTCTCTGGAAGAACGGTGAAAATTTTGAAAAATGCCTCGTGAAATTGTTTTCCTGGATCCGGGGGGGGACCAAGGAACGAATCACCAAGCTTTCGAATAAATGGAAAAAACCCATGGTAACCTCTGACCAAATCCCAAAATCAAAACACCTAATGAGGGGATTATCTTTAAGAACAAGGGCCTTGATTTCCTCCAACACAGTTCCACAAGATTGAACATTTTTTGTCCTTATCTGTAATTTCCTCATGTAATGTAGTGTCCATCAAGAACCTCTGTAATATATAAACACACATCACTTCCTTCTAACAGAACTATTCAGTGAGATATTTTCCATACCCCCTGCTCGCCAACAAAACTGATGATCCGCTCAAAATGGTCAGCTTCCTCCAGCAAGCTCAAAAATTCAGAGAGCGAGCCAGAGGCAGCGAGAACTAGAAGGGGGGGAAAAAAACAAAGAATTGGCAGTACCCTTAACGAGTCTGACATCTTTATTTGACACTATTAGGGCCAAAGCTCCTTAGGCAGAAACACTGTATTTCCGGCAGCGCCTACCAGACATACTGCTGAAGAAGACCCCTGCGAGATACTAGACGCAGAAGGCTTTACAGTAACAAATCAGTTGACAGGTGCCTTAAATAAGACAACATCTCAGTTTAGACCCCTTCTTCGCAAATCCACTTAGATCCTCCTCTCAGGTAAAGTATATATTAGACTGCTGCTTATTAGCTACATGGAGAGGCATTAGGAAAGCAGGGCATAGCTGTACCCAGTCCCTGTTAAACAGCCTCACGTGGATAGAGCTGGGGATTAGAGTCAGATGAATTAGTTGGTGAAGAGATGGCGAGTTAGTGGGACAGAGCAAAGAGAGTGGATAGAGAGAGAGTGAGAGAGGCATACAGGGAGAAAAGTGAAGGGAAATAAATATCAGCGATAGCTCTGAGTGTTTGAAATCAAATCATTCCGACCATCACTCAATAAATGTTGGCTCAGTGGCTTTTTTGCATAAAACATACATGAAATAATTACTGTCGATGGTTCTTAATTTAGAGGGTGTTAAACAGCTTGTAGACATCTGGTAGTGAGCCGAGTAGGGTCATTCAAAATGTATCTAACTAAATTAAGGCACTGAGAGGAGAGAGGAGGGTGGGTAAGAGAGAAGTGTGTGTGTGTGTGTGTGTGTGTGTGTGTGTGTGTGTGTGTGTGTGTGTGTGTGTGTGTGTGTGTGTGTGTGTGTGTGTGTGTTTGTGAGTATGCATGTGTGTTGGGAGGAGGATACAAGTGTGGCTGGAGGAAATAGGTGTAGCACACACATTTGTGAATTGACATGCCACTAGATAACAAACTTGACTAGACATGGAGGCATTGGCTTCTCTGTGTATGGTTGTGTGTGTATGAGTTGAGGAAGTGGGTGGGTGGTTGAAGGTGGGGGCTTGGTACTTGCAGGGGGATCCTTAGCGCTGTCAAGGGGGGGGTTAGAGAATGCACAGGACCAGTAAATTAAATCAAACTGCCAAACTGTCAATTTCAAGATAGCGTGACTAGTGCATGAAAATGGCATCACTGGAAGGTATCAAGGCTTCGGCGGTCTCCTTATCCCTTGGCTTTTCTGGCATCGGTTCAACTTTGTGTGGAGAGGTGGCTAATTTTGCATGCAAATTTCAGTCAATAAGCTCCAAGCAAGGCATCCCAGGATATTTCAAAGGATCTGACAGTGGTTCCCCCCTCCTCCTCTCTCCTACTCTCTATCATTCTTGCTCACATTCTTCTTTTGGCTTCTGAATACCAACTAGACAGACGATGAAATTCAATCACCCATTTGCTTACGCTTTGCATATGCACAGTGTCCCCTCGATGCAGCGTGGCCCCCCCATGATTCTGCCAACCCACCCTCTCCATTCCTACCACCTAAAAATAATGAGGCGGGAGGCAGGAAGAAGAAGTGCATCTGTGTGTGCGTGTGTATCATTACCTATCTACGCTCATGTCCTCCCACTCGTCCTTAGTGGGACTGGGGCTGCGGCCTTGCCAGCTGATGGCTTGATTGGGGCTGACTGCTCGGTGGCTGCGCTGGTGTGGTGGACCTCTGAGCCTAGTTGTTTTGAATTTAACCTTGCTGCTAATGTTGCTAGCGATCCCACCTGCCCGCACTGGCCCTGCTGCATGGTTCCTATAGAAGTCCCTGGCTGCTCTGAGAATCCCCAGCTCCTGTCTCAGCTTCAGCAACTGATGTCGAAGCTTGGTCGCCTCTTTCTGAGATGCAGCCAGCCGGGCTTCTACAGCCATGATCTTGTTGCAGTGCTGCTCCCCCTGGGCCAGGGCCTGGGCCTGGGCTGCCTCTTCACGAACAGCTTCCTGAGTTCGCAGGTGATCCAGGGAGGCTTGGAATTTGTGGCAGTTGAGGGCCAAGTCTTTGTTGGCCTCAAGTAACTGTTCTTTCTCTTCCCTCAGCCTCTCTGTCTCCTTGTCCAGGGACTTCATCTTCCACTCCAGCTGCTCGATCTGAAAGAATCAGAGATACAACATTGTCCATTCTTTCCTTTACATATATCTGAAATTTTTACCATAAATTCTCAAACTTCTTCATAGAGAACTCTTGAAAACAACATTCCAAAGTCAAAATCCTGTTGTTAAATTAAAAATTGTAATGAGAAAGGCCAGTAACTGACTTGACCTGCTTGCGGAAGCATGTATATAGAGGCTTTCCTCTCCACTGACATTTTCTAACGGGGGTATGTGCCAGTGAATATGGTTTATGCTGTGTGAAAGGTTGGACCCGTGTGCGTGTGTGTGTGTGTGCGCGCGTGCGTGTGTGTGTGTGGGGGGGGGGGGGGGGGGGGGTCAACACTCCCCTTCGCAGCCTAGCAAGATTATGGACATTTGACTGGCACCTACTTACCCTGATCAACCCTAACTAGACAGCAACCAAGAACACTTAGTCTATTTGTTAGATCTTTGGTGGAGACTGTTTAAGAGAACAGTGGATGCCTGCTGGGTTTGTGCCTCCAGGCAATTTTTCCCTTTTATTTGGTTCACAGTCTGCCTGCTGGTGAAGCCTGGTACCTTTCAAAAAAAATTAGATGGCCATCCCAACTCTTGATAATTCACTGCCTTGAAAGTCAAAGGGTGGGGGGCAAATAAATGTATGCAAGCAGGGATTTTAAAAACATGTGTTTTTAACATGAGCAAGCTACTAAGAGCTACAATACAAAATGTTGTATTCTCTGATAACTTAATACATGTTCCTATACTCCACCCCCACAGTTATTATTTGTAGTTACACCTGGAATTACTTTTAACATGGAGAAAAACAAATGGCGTCCTGGCTGACACTTGACTTGGAAATTAGCGAATGACCAATCCTTCCGAGAGCGAGAACACTTTCAAATCATTCTTCATAGAATAAAACCCAATTGTTTGAGAGGCATTTAGTTATGGCTCTGTCAGGTTTCTTTTATTGGCAATGACAATGAACACTTAGTGATGGCATAGTGCTGTACCTTTTTAAATGACTGTTCCAGTCGTTCTGAAGAAACAGAAGGCTTTTTCGGAGTGCTGCTTTTGACCTGGTGTTCCTCTACCACTTTGTGAAGCAATTCTGCAAAGAGGAACAAAGATGTTATTGTGACATGGTTTGTCAAACTCTGGCTGCTCAATCAATAGAATGATAATAAAGAGGGTACATTAAATCAATTAGCATTACTAATGTCTAACTTCAATCTTAAGGTCCAGGTTCAGAATCACTAATGCTGAAAGATCTTGAAATGTTCATGGCTAACAACCTACCTCCTGTTTCTAAAATCTTATCAAATAAGCTTTTTCAACCAGATTAACAGAAAGGTGTTTTATTTAGTAGCCCACAAGGAAATAGGAAAACAGTTTTCAAAAGCACACACACACACATTGGTACATGCAATGGGCAACCTCTCTCTAGAGATCTTAAACAAACGAAGAGAAGTGCTTGAATCCCTCGTGGACACAAGCCCCAGGCTGCACTGCTTTGTAGTCCACTATGTTTCCCCAATGGACAACTAATCTCACCAGACTAACATGCTGCTTTATTCTGAGAACTTCAAATGTGGCCTTGGCAAACATATGATTTAGGCTTTACAATAACAACAGAATACATGCTGTAGTCAAAGTGTCTGGGGATTGGATGTTAACATATTCATGTGCGCATAAAGAACCCAGAAGGCCTCAGTGTCACTGATGTTTGACATACAGTAGATACACCTGCAGAAGTTGGAATATCTTTCCGGCTCACCTATATGCAAAGGGCAACACAAAACAACATACAACTTTCTGCCTTTCATTCTCGCCTGTTAAACATTCATGACAGAACGACCAAAATAATTTGTACAACGAGGCTGGAAGCATTAAATATTCAGGACCTTGACTTTTAGGTCAGTTGATTTTTGGAGAGTGAGTGGGAAAAAGAGGCCATAGTAGGAGAGAGTAAAGAGAGAGAGGGGTTTTGTTGAGAGAGGCTGCTGCTTCTTTGCTTCACATTTGACGCTTTGCCCAGGGAATTTTGTTACTTTGAATTAGGCTGTTCTTTTGTCTTTCCAGCATGTCACAGTCAATCAAACAGAGCACCAAATAGGACAGGAGGGCTGCCGTGTTCGCTGGGTACATAACCAGGTTGGGAGACAATTATCCAGCTCCAGTGCTGGTGGCTTGGGAGTTGGCACCTCAGCACTACCTTGATAAGAAGACGTGGTGGCTCCCTAGTCACCCACTGTTGGAGGAGGTCCTGGCACTGCGGCATACATTAACGTCCCTCCCACGTCTCCTCATGGGCTGCAGCACAAAGGCCCTGTTCCTTTCATCTGCTGTCTTTCGTTAGCGTGATTCCAGTGTGAGCCATCAACCCGCTATCCCTTTGATCGGGTCACAGAGGTTGTTCAGGAGTAAATGTTGTGGCCATTCACAACATTTATTTTTAATGAGGTTGGGTTCACTTCCTTTTGTTGGCAAACATGCTGTCTAAGTGGAAAATAATTGACATAACCGACATTTATTGCTTCACAAAGTTTATGATGAGATCATCTTTGCCTCAGTCATCCCAGTAGGCTATACAACTTTTTTACTTTCACTATTTACAACAATTAAAATGGGTTATGCAACTGTGATAAATAAGTTTTCTCTCACAATCATTTTTTCAATGATTTATTTATTTGTTGCATTTTTAAATGATTTATGAGATTTTGTGTCCTTTAACATAAAATATGGCAAGCGCTCTAATGCTTTCCTATTGATCCCGATAGCACACGTGTTCACATTCATTGTGAGACTGGTCATTGCGAAGTTTGGTTATAACAATAAACAAAACATGAATTGTTGTCATTCATGTAAACATAGTATGAAGTATCATTCCACACAAAACCTAATCCTTAACTTCATATATTAAGTTGTTATGGGAGAAAGGGCATATTTAACATTAATATAACAAAAACACCAGTCTCATTGGGGAGAACATTGTGCAAAGTCACTGACTGTGGTTGCCAACTGTTTCAAAAAGGTGCTTGTATCACATTTATATTTAGAGATTATTTGTTTGATAAGATGTAAAACTAAGTGTGTCCTTTCTAAGGTGCTTATTTCCTGGTATTCCTGACTAGACTGTCAATAGGACAGGATTCACTATTTTAATTAGTGCCACCCTTTAAATCACAGGCTTGCATCACTAACAGACACCATCATTGGTTGTGAAGAAAATTAAAGTGATCTGGGACAGATTTGTTATTGAACGAGTTAATTAAAGCCACCGATTGCAGTGGTCGGCATCTGACAAAAGGATGCGGAATCAATTAAAAGCAATGTGCTTTTTAACTTTGGGAATGATGTATTCAGACAAGATGAACACTACTTGATCTTTCAATCAATTTGCAAGGAGCTGATCAACTCTTAATTGAGTTGTCCTATTAATTCCACTGGGAGAGGTCTTATTAATTCTGCTCACTGTTACACATGTCCAGGAGGTAAGGGTAGCTTAAAGGTGGGTTTTGAATGTGTGATTGACACGTAACAATACATGTGCAAAATTCTATTTGGGCAAAAGATTTACAAACCAACAGAAAAGAAAATAATTTTAAACAATCATCACTATTTGGCTCCAAAAAGACTTTTCCAATATAAAGCAAGAGGGGCTCACCTTGGTGTTCATTGGCAAGACACAGGTGGAGCTCCTTCACTGTGGCCCGGTCCATAGCTGCCTGGACTCGTAACATGTCCATCTGCTCTTCCAAGCCGGCTCTGCATTCAAACACATTGTAAACTTTTCCTCACATAGCACTTATATCTATTCTACAAAAACATATTAAAAAAAACCAAGAGTTGACAAATCATGAGAATTGTAAAATTTGAATTTTTTTTAAAATCTTAAAAAAAATTTTTTTTCCACATTTTATCTTGATTTGTGTGCTGGCTTTATCCCAACGGTAAAGACAACATGCAGAGGAAATCAACTAATTAAAATGGTTTTTAATTCATCTGAAAAATCAAAGTGACATGCAACATGAAAGGCCAAGGTGGGAAAGTACAGTGTGCATCTGTGTGTGTATCATAACAGACAAACAGAGTGGAGAGAGTGCCCAATTACCTCTGTGCAATTAGCTTGATTTCTGCTAAAGGCTAATTACGTGGAGCCATGCTCGAGACTTTGCACTTTCAAGTTATTATTAGGACCCCAACAGAAGTCTACTGAGGATACACATGGCCCACAGAGGCAACCACACCTGAAACACACACCTAATTCCCCTCCCCTCTGCTCCACAGAGTCAGAGAGAAAAACTAGAAACAGGCTGCTGCTGCTGCTACTACTGTAGTGGCCTTCTTCCCTCAGTTTACCTCATTACAACAGCAGGTCTTTATTCTGACCGACTTCTTAAGGCAAGTGGTGAGTACAGCATGCATGATACACTCTAAACTGTATGAGGTGTAAAATGAGCCATTTGTGGTTATGATGAATTAAGATGAGAATAATGGAAATTAACTTAAACGAGACACTTTTTAAACCAATCTCATTTTGCAAGATCCACCAAGAGGATTTTCCATACGACTTGGGAAAATTATCACCATAGCACAGGGAAGGGAAGCAATTAGGTTTTTAGCCCACAGTACAGCAGAGGCTTGGTCTAATGGCTGACCGCTGCTTAAATAAGTACACAAATGACTCTCCCTGAGGGAGGCGAGGAAGCAGATGGATATGTGTCGCTCCTGTATGGATTTGCCTCCATAAATGAACTCAAGTCGATGAGGCACCGGCACTGCCTTATGTGTGGAGGATGCTAATGGGACAAACAAACTGAAATATGCAGTATGCGGTAGGAGCTTGTTCCATCTCATGTTTCTCTTTTATGCCTTTTTGGATGCTGATAGTATTGACGCTAATCCAAAGTTCAGATGCAAAACATTCAATTTTGTTGAAGGATAAGCATATTTTCTTGGATGAAGGAGGGATTGGATTGCAGATGTAGTTCATTGGCCAGGGGCTTCCAGTTTCACAACATCACACTCTAGAGATGGAGGACTGTTGCATCCTTATTCAGTAACACTCACGTTGTTGCAGTTTGTGCTTCAATCTGCCATAAAAAATAAAATTAACAGATCGGCAAGTGGGGATGTTACAAGAGCAATTATTAAGAGTAATACATTCAATATTTGCAGAGACAACATTGTGTAGTAATCAGAAAGTTGAGGACATTTTCAAGCCTGAAAGTTTGAATGGAGAAGACACCTGTCTAAAAATCAGAAAACCAAACAAAACCTAAAACAATATTTTTATTTCAAAAATGTATCTGGTTTGCAGGCCAGTTTATATTTTAGAACTTTACTTTTTTAAACTTGCATTGTGTGAGTCACAAAGTTACAGAGCCAAGAGTTTTGTATTGCATCAAAACAACAGATGGCATCAGTCAACACATTTGTTTAACAACTTGGTCAACATGTTAAAATTCTACTTTTAAATAAACTGTTAATACAAACATATTTCCACAGTATGTACTGCCTTTTTTCCCATAGGTGACACATACACCAAATCTCAAATCTATTTCATTCTTCACTGCACAAAACTATATTCTTAGATGGCGTATGCTCACATCTTCCCTCACAGTCTCACTCCTTGCACATTGCTTCCTCGCGTGAGTACATCATTTGATAAACAGATGCTTACTATTTTCACCCCACTGGGGTCCTGATGATGGGAAAAGGGCAAATTTAAGAATCCAAAAAGATGTTTAGGCAACACTCTAAGGCTGTGGTAGCACTGAGATAAATCCCAACCTTAAGGAGCTACCTTTTAGATCTGCATCACATTATGACTGCCTCCAACTGAAACAAATTCCAGAGGTTTTCCCTTCGTCAAACTACCTCCAGTAACCTGCAGTTTATGTGAAATGAAACTATGTTTTCTAGTCATAGCCGAGCTATCACTGTGGAAAAGGGTTTCTCTGCAGATTTACTTCCTATAGGGTACACAAAGTCTGTTTATAATCTGGATGACAAATCAAATGAAGCTTGCCGAACAATTTTCAACTCCCTCTCAACATGCCGCTTCACCTAAGGCAGAATAATAGTCAGCAAGTATAAAAGCAAAAGAGGCGTCTTGGCAGAAACCAAAGGAAAGGCAACAAACGAGTGTTATGTTTGGTAATGATGTGGTCTGCAATGGAACTCTGTGTCTCACGCCGCTTTTTGGCCCTTTTTTTAAAAAACATTTGCACATTTGAACTTCAGCCTTGAGTTATCCACTCCATGTCATTTGATCTCATCCCTACCTGTGCTGCACCAAACACAGCTTAGAGCACAAACTGCCAGCCTCCATCCACAAGGGTGTAGAACACAACATCATCTGCAGCCATTGTGCTTCCACACGCCAGCCTCCTTTTGGTTTCTTGCTCAGCGCATAAAAATACACGGGTAGAGCAGGGAATTGGGTGAGAAAGCGAAAACACCTCTGGCATTTTTATCACAGGGGAGAGATTCTTGTTTGTGTGTGTGTGTGTGTGTGTGTGTGTGTGTGTGTGTGTGTGTGTGTGTGTGTGTGTGTGTGTGTGTGTGTGAGTGTGTGTGGGTGTGTGTCTGCGTGTGTAATATTCCCTCATGATTAAACTCAAGCTAGAGGGCTGTTCATTCATAGAGGGAGTTTGGGTGGATAAGCCACTGCTGTCAGCAGAAATGGTGACTGGTGGAGTTTACATGGCTCGGTGCTGTGTTTTAGCTGTGGGCAATGTAGCGGCAACAGCAACAGTAAGTCTTTAAGAGGAAGGTCCACAAGCCACTGATACAAGAGGTGAATCGGCATTCGTGTAATAAAACTGCTTGTGGGATCAACCTAGGATGCCCACGTTTCCCTGTTTAATAGCCTTGTTGATGGGTCACTAGGTATCCTAATATAAAATTAAACATCTTATAATCATAATATTCTGGTATTTGTTAGGTTGGCCCTGTGACATACCTGCAACCTGCACCCTGCCTTTTGCCCGTTATCAGCTAGGATTGGCTCCATGCACACTACGAACATCAAACGGTACAGCTAATGAAGTGAGTGAGTGAATGAATGAGTGAATGAGTGAATGAATGAATGAAGGGATGGATGACGGAATGGATGGATGATGTATTTATTAGCACATTCTCTACTGAATGTGTGAAGTCTACTCATGAGATTTGGTTCTTTGAAATAACCAATAACATCCTTTGTTCTCTAATTCTATTTGCTCTTTTTATTCGGACCGACCCAACTTGAAGGCGCACTGAAGTTTGCATCAAAATTAGTAAGTGTTAAGCAATTTTTTTTAACGTAATAATTAATTTATCAAATAATTAATGAAGGAAAAACATTACTTGTCTGAATTTTAATCATGAATAAAACATTCTGTTTGTGTGTGTGTTTGAGCAAATGTGTCCCTCCTCCAACTAAGCCCTGGTCCGGGGGGGGCAGACTCATTACTTCTAATACCTTTTAGCAAATCAAGATGAAACTAAAAAAATATGAGAAGCATCAGGGTAAACTTTATTAAACTTAATTAGTGTCAACGTCGCTTACTGGGGAGGTTCACATCCATAATGGTCACTCTCTGCAGAGGAGGTTTCACTGCTGCTGCAGAGCAAATGATCTCAAAGGCTTTTTCCCCCAGTAATCGCTGGCTAATTTATGCTTTGATGTTGTCTGAGCATAGCATCTTAAGTCTGAGGATGCGCTGCATGTGTTTATTCTGTTTATGAGGCCTAAATAATCCCTGCCTCTTTTTACCAACAGACCTTTAACAACAATTAACAAGCATGGACATGGAGGGCTGCAGACCGATGCGTAATGAGGCAGATAAAACGATCCCACTGCAAAATTTCTAGCCCACCCTGCACATTGTTACTTGCCAGGAAATCTCAATCAAAATCGGTCTTGGTGTCACAAGTATATTCTGTCCCTTTTGCCTTAAAAAAACGGTTAAAGGTTGAGAGCTTAGATTGGTTTTTGTGTTGCAATTAAAATGTTTGGTGAATAAACAATGAAAGTATAAATATAGAAATATTGTTAAAAGTTGATATCATGGATTGTTTGGCATCAATACATGAAAACTGATTTCAAGTGGTTACTTCATTTTTAAGAGTTTTTCATAAATTCATAGTTCCCTAAATTTTGTGCATTAAGCTCCATAGATTATTCCCTGAGAAAACATTTTTGAAATATGCTCTACCTTGCAATGTTAAAGAAAGTGAAATTAAATTCCTGGATCTGTGTCCTGATCTGCACCAAAATGTAATGGGTTTCCCCCAGAGCTATATCATGTTTCATGGAAATCCTTTCAGTGGATCACTGACATGCTTGAAAAAAGTTTGTCCTCCTGGCAAATTCATGCTGCAGGTGCATGCTATAATTTTCAAGTTTGAGTTATTGAAGAATAAACAATTTGTTACTTATTGCATCCTCAAGTCATGAAACGGAGCCACAGGGAGTCAGTAAATCAGCTAAAAGAGCAGAGAAACAAACCTGTTTCACCTTCTTCCTTAACATCTCATTCAAGAGCAGAGATTACAGGGGGTGCCTGGGCCTTATAACCTTCTCTTAACACTGTTGGGACCCACTGAGCAGGAGTTATCCCAGCAATATTAATTCTGGGAAATGGTCATTTGGGCCTCAAGACACTGTTTTACAAGTGCTGTTTTTGAAGGAGGTGATAGGGAGCATCTGTGCGCAATCTCATGACAATGAGGAGGAGAAATGAGAGACAAATGGAGTTTAAACAGAATCTCTCCTCTAAAGCCTGCCACTAGGCATTTAAAGCTTTATAAGGGGTCTTTATTTGGCCCTAAATTCTTCAGCTGCCAGGAGTTAATTAGCCATTAGTGGATCATTGCTAGCACTTATCTAGCATAACCTTCACAAGCACAATCATTACAATACGGTCAACGGAACAACAAGCTATAACTGCTTGCCCCAAGAGTTTCCTGGCAGTTATGCTTGCAGAAGCTCTTGTTGTTATTTTACTGTCATATACCAACTTCTGACCTCTTTGCTGCCTCTTAACAGAATTTTGCATTGTAGTAACATAGAGCTGTTTGGTTAAGCTGGCTTCATCCATTGAAGGGCGTGGAAAAGAGAGGGGCAGTATGCCTTTGTTTAATTTAACACACTGAGCTGTGCATGTGTACAGATGTGTGCCCTGGAACAGAGAGATTTTTAACAGCCCAAGAGTAAAGATCCTATCCAAGTTTACTTTGCACCAGCCACCCGGGTAAGGAGGGGTCCTGGGGGCGTGAATGGAGGAGATGAGGTGAAGCTGGTCAGGGGCACATGAAGGGGATCAACACTAACCCCGGAGGACAGGCCGGTTACACAGTTAGAAGAGACGCCAGCCGCTTACCATCCCTCGTGGTTTGCCTCGCAGGTCAGTTCCAAGGACCCTGCATGTTCACTGTAGTGTAACCCCCCCGCCCCCTCAGGCCCCAGCCCCAGACCATACAGCGCTCCACTCTGCTCTGCTCAGCTCAAGTTGTGGCCGGGCAGGCGGGAGGGCAGGTGGATGGACATCCCTTAACAGGCAGCATCGGCGGCACTGGGGCTGCTAGCCTGTAATTAGCTCGGACAGCTCAGGCTTGGAGAGAGGCAGCCGGGCTATATCATAATGAGCTCAGCTGGGATTAGGAGGACAGGGCAGGGGGGTGAGCAGAGGGGGTGGAGGGGGGGCAAGTTCCAGAATTCTGGCCTCAGCCTACTGCAGCATCACTGAGGGCCAGAGGGAGGCAACTGGGAAGGCAAGTAAGAGGAGAAGAGGACTGCACCGAGGCATAGGATAGAGGAGGAAAGAGGTGAGGAGAGGTGAAGGCTAGGGGAAATAGGGGGGAGGAAGACTGTGGCTTTAGGCCAAGCTTTGAGTAGTATTATACCAGGTCAGTGTTAGTGGTACTGTAACAGGGGGCTTCTTTAGATCAAACAAGACAATGGCTACACTGCACCCAGAGACAGATGAAAAGAAGTAGATAGGAGGACAGAGAGAGACGGAAAGAAAAACTAAGCATCAAAGAAATAAATAAAGTACCTCTTGCATAAAAAGGTCACACTGTCATTAAAACAATCACTTAGGTTTACAGACCGAGTATGTAAAGTATCTTATTGACACTCGCTTAATAACATCAGCAACAAGATTACAGTTTGGCATAAATGTTCCATTAAAAATGCAATTATTTTACAAAGACACAGCCAGGGATTCTGATAATGTGATTTTACTTCCTCCACTTTTATGTGTGAATTTTTGGGCAGCCAATTTTACAAATGAGAACACAGTGTAACGATCTTGCTTTGGCCCCTGCTGGCTGGTAATGATGTGAAGGGCTAGGTGGATGCTGTGAAGCTACGAAGGGCACACTCAAAATTTCAACACCCACAAACAAGAAGGGACACTGGGAGTGTGTGAGTATATGTGTACACATGGAGGGGAAAGTTTTGAACAAATGGTATGGCCAAACCTACATGGACCTTTGCTTTCCTATCTCTTCCTGGCTGGAAGACCCCTACCCCTTTTCCCAACAATATGTATCCATTAGTCATTTTGTGTTGTGATGTGTCCCATCTTGCTTTGTGTTCTTGTCAGCATTGTGTGTGTGTTTAAAATTTCCAATGCAGGTAAAATCTGTGTTGGGCCTGGGTGACAGGTGACTTACTTTTCAGTGGACAGTTTCCTGGTGAGGTTTTTTAGGTAGGTCAGTTCATTCCACACTGCATCACTGTTCTCTTGTCTTAGCTGCCACGGTTCTGCACGCTGCACCCTTCCACCAGGCCTGGACACAAACACAGGTTTGCAAAGTTATCAATATAAGGCCTTTGCATTGACTTAAATTCATTGTTGAGAATCTAACCAAAACCGTATCCCTAACCTTAACCAAGAAAGACGTTCTTTAGGACTGGGCTGTGGTCCCCATGAGGTTTACTGGTTCTAACAAGATCAGTGTTTATGCTTCGAGCAAAATGCAAAATGTAGAGGGAAGCAAGTCCAACATATTGAACAGACATGCATGCATGAAGAGCAAACATACTAACAAGGGAAAATGGCTGGTACTGTATATTACCTTGTTCCCTCTGGTCAGTTCACTTGGGGTAACAAGACCCCTTAGTCTCACTCTCGTTTTGTTATTCAGCCATCTTTAGCAGTATTCAAATGAACAGCCTTGACTTTGACATTTCAGTGGCAAATCATGTACACACGTATGCATGTTTGTTAAAGCCCAGGGCACTGCCTGTGTGGCAGGGCAGTGGACCATTCCCTGTGTGCCATGCAAATGTAAATAATGGCAAAAACACACTCACAAACGAGGTCATTCAAATGTCTACACCTCACTTATGAATACTTAATGACATTTTGCGCTCAGTAGCAGCCCCCTCCACTGGACTTCCCCTTCAACACTCACACACAACATCCCTCCTGCCCGAAACTGCATCCCTGCACACTACCCGACTCATCCATCAGTCTTTGCCCAACACATTCAATTCCAATTAGCCTTTCATTTGCAAACTAAAACAGCTTTTAGTGAGAAATCCACAGATTGCAAAACTAGCAGATGAGGAGCGAGTACCATTTTTGTCTCTCTCTCACTCTCTATCTCTCTCTCACACACACACACACACACACATACACTACAGTTTCTCATTTTCACTCAATCAATGAGGTAGATGTGTGGAAATGGATTGTAAGGGTCACTGCATTTGCGGAGGGCTCCTTTTCCTGTGGTCATTATTGGCTATGTAGACGCCGCCATGCTACGCTAATACTAGTTAAACCCTAGTGCCTGGGATTTGGAGGCTACTGAGGAACGGCAAATGTTTTCATTTAATACTGCTAATGCCCCTGTGAGCAATTTGGAGCCCTTGAACTTATTCGTAGTGTATGTATGTGGGAGTATGAGTGCGTGTGTCTGTCTGTGTGAGTTTGCAATCTGTGAGTTTGGGTTCGTTTCCCAGAGTGCAAAGCTACTTAACAGATAATCTCACTGTATAGTCACAGAGATTGATACTTTTACTTATTCTACTGCAAGCACACTGAATTCAGTCTGAACAATCTTAATACTGCCTGGTGCTGTAATCGCACACGATAATTTACCCACAGCTCCATTTGAATGCTCTCTGTGTGATTTTAAGTTGTGCAGTGTATCAACTGCATGTCTTATGCAAGGTGTATGAAGCTTTATTAAGTCACGGTAAAGCTTTACACATTTTAATTTGTGTACGGTGGATCTAAAAGCTGTTGAACATGGAGCCATGAGAGAGCTATCTACTTTAGGCCTCAGTGCTTCCTTCCCCGCGGTATCCGAGTTTCCATTATTAAGCAGGAGGAAATAGAAAGAACTTTTCCACGCCGCTACGGCTAATTGCTCTGATTCAGGGGGAATCTGTTTATGGGCGCAACTTTGATCAGAGTACGGATGCTTTAATAACCTTTAATTTTATTTGCTCACCCCCATCATCCCCAGTCTGATTAAAAAACTTTTTCCCTTCTCTAATATAAATAAGAAGTTGGCTTTTTTCCCCTTCTCCTTCATGCCATTTTGTGAAAATATGGTGGTAATGGTGAATGGCAGGGTAGTTTCACTGGGACTGGCCAACTGCGCACCACCTGCATGCTGATGAGCCAAAGGAAGCTGTGCGTGCTTTGTGATTGGCTGGTAGTTCTATCCAGGGCGGAACTCATTATAACAAACACGGGTGACGTCACTCAACAGCTGGCCATCACATACAGCAACATTGTTCAATACCTTATTCTGCTGATGAGGGAGGATTAAATGAAGAAAAACTAAATGGTACAGTAGAATGATGTTAGTCTATCATGCATTTTGTTAATTGTACGATATATATATTCACATAAATATATATATATATATATATATATATATATATATATATATATATATATATTACAGACCTATGTGTGTATCAGGTAAGGAGGAAGACGAATAGTGTTTTATCATTTTATCCTGCACACAAAGGGGGAACAAAAAAACACCCCCCGCATCTTTCTGAAAAGGCAACAACACAGCATGGAAGCTACAGGGAAATCCCTAACAAGCTCAAAATGCAATGAGACTCAACGCCTATCCCCACTGACTTGTTAGGGCCCTGATTTCCCAGCACTAATGGGAGTATTTAAGTCATTTTCTATTGTCTCTCATTCAGGCTGGCATTACCCCAGTGGGTTTAACAGCTATTTGAGGATGGGGCTTAATGCCAAATGAATGCCAGGATCATAACATTGAGTGACTGGCTGGTGCCATGGTGGGATCTGACTGAAAAGGGCAGAGCTGCCTATTGCATCAATTTCATGTCAAATCAGTCATGAAATACAGATACACTGACACTGAGTCAACACACTGTAGATCTAGGTCCTCTCAGCTCTCAACTCATAACCACAGCCCAGATTGTCTTATTACAGAAACATGCATGTTTTCTTCTTTGACAAAAGTACACTAACATTTCTTTGATAACCTGTTAAAATGTGTAACAGAAGCACATCTGGGGTGGACTCCCCGATTTTTCTCTCTGTACAGCTCTCTGTCTTTGTTCCCACTGTCTCAGACACATGCTGTTGAGCCGCGCTGAGCTGACATGAGCCGAGTCGAGCTCGGCGCTGAACACGCTCTCACACTCACTCCACTTTCACACGGGCTCACATTGCACTGCTGTTTTCTTTAATTAACCCTGAGAGAAAACAGCTGACGGGGTCAACACTTTGCTCCCGCGTGGCCACCAAACATATGCACCTTTAGCTACATTTAAAAATGCCCTCAAAGATGCTGTTAGAGAAAATAAACACACTGAAAAAAGTGGGAAAAGACCGGGGGAGACAATAGAAAGAGAAGGGCCCTATATTAATGACTTTTTTCAGCACGTTTGTGTAAAATCCTGTGATTTCTGGTGAAGGTGACAGGTTGAAGCAGGAAATGGCCCTCCTCCTCCCTCTTTCTTCCCTCCTCCCTCCACAGGCCTTCTCAAACACCTTGCACCCTAGGACCAGACACCTCCAACCACTGGTTCTCACATCCTAATGAAGAGACGCAGAAGCACACACACTCACTTGGCACAAAACAGCCCACGTTGACCAGGCTTAAAAACCTATGAGCTTTTCAAAGGCAAAGGGAAGAATTCCACCTATTTCCCCCAAATCCAGCACTCAGGTCTTGTCAGACAACATGTGGGGAGCAACGAGGCCCTAAGACTATTCTGAGACTATTTGTGAGAGGTTTTAGGGGGTTGTATTATTTCACAAGGGCTTCTAACATAAGGCAAGGTGAGTTATGTGGTTTGAAATGTCTCTTATACATTGCTGCTGCAAGAAACTTTATGTACGCAGGTCACATTTTCAGGATGTTCGGTGTGTACACCAACATTGAGATGTATTTTGTGTTACATTTTTTGTGTTGTGTGATGGGAGTTTGTTGCTAGAAATTAAACTGTGCACTCACAAGCCATGGGATTTCTCCATCTCTTTCAGCTGGTCTCTGATGCTCTTGTAGTTGGCTTGAATCAGACACAGACGTTCTCGTCGTTTATCATGAGCCCTCCTCAGCTCTTCATTCTCCTCCATCTGTAAAGCACAGTGACAAGATTTGTTTTGTTTTTCAAAAGTTGTACACATCAAATGACAGATAAGTTAAATAAAGAAGGGAGTCAGCTTCATGTACACTGGCACAGCAGTGTGGCAGTGAAACTATGAGAAGCCCTTCACTGTCCCTACATATTTAAACTGGTCTACAACTGAAACACCTTTGCCTGACAGAAACCAGCAGGTTCAGATTCTGTTCTTTTTTCTCCTCTCTCCCTGACAAGTGCTTCTACTCTCACTGGGCAACTGAGACATCATTAAAGGATGACATTAACATGACGAGTCAATGGGGCCACAGACCACCAAGAAGGCACAAGTGCACACACACACACACACACTTGAGCCAGCAAAGAAACTCTCTCACTGGAGTAACCGATGACCAGCATTTGTTGTGTTGGTGGGGGTTGTAGCAGAGGGTGTGCTGCTGCCACTGTTGTTGACAGCTATTAAAACACAGCAAGATTGGGCTCCTGCTTTAAAGAAGGAGTAAGAGAAGACAACATATAGATTTTTCTTGTCAGGGGCACCCCTCCTCCCCATCACACTGACCTTAACAGCGAGGGCGATGGAGAAAACACTTTCAACAGGCAGGACAAACAGAGGTGGAAGGAGAGCAAGGGAAGAGAGCGAGGCAGCTGAAGAAAATATAGGAAGGAAAAAAGAGAGAGAACAGTGAAATTATAAAGAGAAGAAAGTGAAAAGGCGCAGCAAAATGGAAAGTGAAAGGAAGAGCGCAGGACAGGTTTCTGCTTGAGTGGCCAGGGCTAGGGAGAGTTGTCGAGTGCTTTCTGAAGGGAAGGAGCTTGTTTACTGCTGATATGACACGGCTGCCCTGCAGAGAGGGAAATGCGAGCCCTCAGCCCTGTTATTATTAACAAGGACAAAGAGAACAGAGACAGCACACAAACAGGCACCGGACCCACAACGGGAGTGCGCACACTGATACATGTTCACACTGCCAATGTGACAAGTATGGATTTTCCCTGGTGCAGATTATTCACAGAGGACATCTGCAAGACATCCTCAGCCCCTTCAAGCAGCCCCCAACCTCTCAAAAAGATGGCTCTAATGAAAGGGGCCAGACCAGGGCAGTGTTAACTGGTGGTGCTAGGAGCTGGGGGAGGACAAGGAAGAGTTGAGGCTGACTGATGGAGGGGCCTGGATGGAGCAAGTGGCAGGGCATTAGCCACATCATGGCTTCCCAGGCCCCTTATAGATCTTCCCCTGGGCAGCTCAGCTCTGGTCATCAGGCCACAGACCCTTGCCCACAGATCAATACACCCCCCACTCAGCCAGCATACACATCTGTGGACGTTCTCAAGCTGAAAAATAATTACACAGCAACAACTACTGTTTACTTGAAAGTGTGCGGAAGGGGGAAAAAAAGAGGCCATCATTATGTGAATTGTTTGTTTGTCTGCTGCTGCTTGCTACTGAGGTCAACGTGTCAATGGTACAGGCTGGCGTACCCAATTTGAAAAGCATTCTATTGGAAAGAATTGGATTGGATCAAGTGAAGAACAATGGACTGGACAGAGTGAAATACTGTACTACAAGTGGCTGGAGGTGAGGTCCTAACTGCAGCTGGTGGAGGCCATGTTGCTCAATGCCAGATCCAAGCAAAGGGCATAACCACCAAATGATACCTGAGTCTGAACTAATGCCCTCATTAATGTGGTCAAAGATGTGAGTTGGCAATCATGATTTCTCCTGTGCGTACCTTTACTAAATGCCCCTCAACCGGCAGACACGTAAATGGCACCATTAACTAAGACAGTCAAGCGTGTCATCTGAATCTATGTTGAGCATTACCACCTGACTAGGTGTCTGCTATAGTGATGTAATTCAGACACCTCAGATCTGACAAGAAAATTATGCCTAATGTGTTCCTGGGACTTTGTTCAAAGGATGGTGACCTCTGCATAATCACTCCCTCAGTGGTCAATCTAAAAATGGAAAGGATGAAGACTGGCAACAGGCTTCAGGGGAAAGACCAACAAAACAAGCATATGGCAGTGAAAAATATAATCTAAAGACATAAAATAAGAGATAGAAGGTCACACTTTGAGACTTTAAAAGAAACATTGAGGGAGAAATTAGTGCATTTTTTTGTAGGGAGTTTGAGAGAGAGAAAAAGACATGTTCAGACGTCATGAGCATGTGAAGGTTAAAAGGCTAATAAAGATTATTCCTTTTAGGTAAAAAATAAAAAAAAGGACCTGCTGCATCCATTTTCACCAGAGTAGCTCGTCTCCTGCTGCTTCACTGCCTACACACTCTGTGTGTGTGTGTGTGTGTGTGTGTGTGTGTGTGTGTGTGTGTGTGTGTGTGTGTGTGTGTGTGTGTGTGTGTGTGTGTGTGAATCTTTTTGTGAACCATGTTGGAACCAACTACAACTCATGGGGACCAAAGACTGGTCCTGATGAGTTGGGCTTAGAGGTAAGGTGTGAATGGAGGTAAAGGTGAAGGTTAGGGTTTGTATAAATTGGTTATTGGGTAAGGTTTGTGTAAGGATGGCAACCTTCAATGTCAATGTCCTAACAGTGATAACTGTGCCAACGTGTCTTCTATGGTGTGGGCAAAATGTTTGAAGCCATTGTCCGGACATTTTGATATTTTAGTGTGTCCTCGCGAAGTCTGTTTAAGGGTTTGAACTTGTTTTCAAGGTTATATTTAGAATTGAGTTTAGGTCAGGGTCATGGTAAGAGGCTTAAGAATGCACTGTCAATGAGTCTCCTCATAACAACAGAAAGACCAGTGTGTGTGTTTGTGAGTATATAAGACACTGTATGTAAGACACTGTAAAGGAAGGTCATGGAGGAGGCAGTGGCAGCAGTAGAGGAATTGAACCCTTTGGAGACCACGACTGTTGCAGTGCTGCAGACCGATTACAACCCAGCCGTTGATAGCAGCAATCATATGTGAGATAGTGGCCACAGGAATAAGCGGCTCCATTAGACCCATCTGCTGCTCCAAACTATCAGCTTATCAGCTGGACACTGCTGTGCCATTCAGTGAACTATATCTTTGAGTATTTCAAATTCACTGGCAGTCAACGGCCACTGGCATGTGTGTAAAACTGAGAGAGAAGATCAAGACAGAAAAGGCAAAGAAGCTGATATGGACTGAATGAAAGACAATAAAAGACTTTTACATTAAAGAAGAGTGAGGGATAAACAGATTAGTGTAGACAAGATAAAAGGAAAGGAATGAATCTGTTTTAGCAACTAGTTACCTTCAGTTGCAGAAGCTCCTCAAGGTCTTGAATCCTCTGTTCTGCTCTTCCCCTCCTCCCACTAACCAAGTCCACACTGCTGGCTGGGGACAGAGACCTGGACCGCTGCACAGGTGTACCCTGGGACAGGTGAGCAGAGGAGCACTGGGCTGAAAACTTGTGCACAGAACAATTAACATCTGTAGAAACACTGAGTGAATGCCAATAATGGAATAACCAGTTCATTCCTTTTCCCCCTCACCTTGAGGAAAACATCCACATTGTCTTATTCAGTACACACATATGCACATTCAAACAAACATGCTACCAGAGGAATAAAGCAAGCTGGAGCAGCAGTCTGCAGAAGCTGAAAGGGGAGGCTAACTTTGTGTGTGTGTGTGTGTGTGTGTGTGTGTGTGTGTGTGTGTGTGTGTGTGTGTGTGTGTCTGCGTGCACTTGGGAGCGGGAGTTGCAAGCTGAGAGCAGCAAAGGTTTCTCCCTGCGACTGGCTAATGAGTATGTTCATTTCCATTTACATTGTTTCTTTGACAATAATGATGTCCCATTAGGGGAGACTAAAGGGGCTATAGATTCCAGAATGTGCTGGGCTTCATTACAAGAGGTGGGCAGGGAGGCCGCTCTAATTGCTCTACTAGGGGCCTCCAGGTTACACTTGATAGGACAACTGGAAGAGGTGCCGATTAGGAGGGGGGAGTGCAGTTTGCTAGCCAGCCTCTTCTGTGGAAATAAGTCGAGAAGTGCTGGGGCCACGCTGTAGAAAAGCAGTGGGAACAATATGCTAGTGGAATATGAATATGAGAGGATGGGAGGCCCCCTGTGGTGCCAGGCAGGGCTGACCAGATGGCAGGCTAAAATATGCAATACGACTAAATACACAGCAGTCCTTGGGCAGGAGCGAAAGAGGAGTCCAGGAGGAGGAGGAGGAGGCGTAGGAAAAAAGTTTACGATAGGATGGTCAATCAATACACACCCCTCCCTCAAAAGTGTGTTCTGGTGGCTATTACAATCTTGTTGTCTATTAAAGTTATAAAACCACAGACTTCTGCACTGCCTGATTTGACAACTGTGGTTGCTAGAGGTAATGGCAAGTGTGTTTTAATAATACAGGTCCCAGTGCTCCATGTATCTGACAATGGTGGCAGCAACATGTCTTGAGGGCTTACTGTGTCAGAAATGCAACAGATGAAGTGCAGCCAACCAAACGCATTGCAATAAGTTGTTTTGGACAAAAAAAGAAGTCAAGTTACAGTTTAAATCCATTTCTGTCCAGACTCATATCTGTAGTGAAGCTGTTGAAGAAATGTCATGAAAATGTGTATATAATCACAATTTGTGTATGAATTCACCACAGTGACATTGACCTTTGACCACGAAAATCTAATCAGTTCAGCTTTGAAATCCAATTGAACGTTTGGGCCGAATTTTAAGTCGTTCCAGGGATATCGCTTTCACAAGGATGGGACTAAAGTATGGAGGTATAGACGGGAAACCCAAAAACATAATGCTTCTGAACATCACTGTCAACGTTCAGGCATACAAATGAATTCTAACACAATAAAACTGAACTCATTATCAAGCATTGTTATAAAATGGTGATGTTAAACGCATACAGATACTTGCTAAATCCTGCAGAGCAAAACAACAGTAACAGTGAAAATACTGTACATGTAATAGCAAAGGGAGTATATTTACATTCCAAAAATATTAAAATAGTAAGAACATTCTAATGTCATGAGAATAATGACAATTGTCTAATTTCATCACTACAACCTGCACATTTGTAAAATCATTCAGACAAAAACTGACATGCATGTTCCTGTGTTTGGGAATGTGCCCTGGGGCTACAGTTGACTCCAGTGACCTGATGTGCCCAGTTCTGCTTTCACGCCTGTGTGTGTGCCAACCATGTGTTCTAACTCAGCCTTAATGACTCTATGTAACTAATTAGCAGATTGATCTGCATATTCCTGATGAGTGTAAGGCCAACTGGCTTAGCCTGTGTGTACATGGGGGAAGCACAGGGGCCAAAAAAGGAATCCAAAGCAGATCAATGTCCAGGAATTAAAGTAAAGATGAGGAACTATGAAGCATGACTTATTGAGGAAGTCCTAAATAGGTTTTCCAGGTAGAAATACATTTAGTGGAGATTATTATTACTCAATAATGAGCTGAATATTCTTAAATCATGCTTCCTCTGTAGTTGAGAACCAGAGCAGAGAAACTGTGTGTGTTTTGTCTGAAGGGGTGCAGGGGAAAATGACATGGTGACAAATGATTTGCTGCAGATGTTCTTTTTGGTCCAGTTGCATGCTGTCTGCAGCCATTCCACAAGACACATCAATGCTTTCTGTTTGTGTGGGAAGCTCTATGTTGTGACATTGTTGGTAATGTTCCACGAGACAGGCCAGAAAGATAAAAAGCAGAGAACACAAGGCAAAGAAAGATGTGCCTGCTGTGTACCTCAGCTCGGCAGCTGGTTGGCGGCCATGACCTGACCTGCGCATCACACCCTGTAATGACTATGTAAACATGACAGTGCAATGCAGATGGAGGGGCAGAGGGCATATAAGTGAGAGGGCAGTGACGGGAGAGGCCGGTATCTAAACAGAGTCTGTATGTATGCCAGAGTAAAACTCTTATTTACTGAGGGTTCAGTGTCAGTGGTTGTGTAGCAAAGAAGAAACATTTCTTCGACTGCCTCCCTCCTCCTTTCACCTCTTCTCCCCCCTCTCTCTCCATCTCCCAGAGAGAGAGGGGTCACTGTCATCAATGGGCCTCTTTATGATTGCAGCAGCGTGTCATGTGTGTGTCTGGAGCTCTCAAAGCTGAACTTGTTCAGATTCTCAGATGGAGAGGAATGTTGTACACATGCACAAGAGCAGAACAGGACAAGAAGGATACACACTTACTGTAGACAGACAAACATAGACTGACACACACACACACACTCACACTCACACACACACACACACACATACACACACACACACACACACACAAGCACATCAAATGTATTGCACATACAAAAAATATTCAAAGGGGCAAAACAAATTTAAAAAGACCAACAGATACAGATACTTTAAAGAGCCAGTAAGCTGAGAACTGAATTTTCAAGGTAAATAACAGGGTACAAACAAATACGGTCTCAATTCGATTCAATTTCAGATTCGATATCGATTCAGTTCAGGATATTTCATTGTCCTATACCAATTTTGCCTGGATATGAAATAAAATGTAAGAGAACTAAAGTTGTAAGCTAATGGAAACCTATAACTTGGTGCACAACAGATGAGATGAGGAAGCGACACGACTAATGCCCCTCGACAGATACAGAGACAGACCAGCTAAATGTTTGGTGCAATGGTGCTAACTATGAAGATTTTATGTAGTCGCACTTCACAGAATTTTGGTCGCACTCTGGAGCCCTGATTTTTAGACTGAACTTTTCGTGAATCATTTAAAGATTAATTAACTTTTATTAATTCTTTGAAATCAGGTTTCCCAGTTCAAAGTGAACTTTCGTCACTCAAACACAGACATTCACTTAATGACATAATCAAAGCACCTGATTTACACGTCCAGTGTGTAACAAACTCTGAGTCATGTACCACTGTGACTGCTCGTCACCTCAGCCAATAATCACATCACTTAAGGGCACTTACTGAAAGAGCTGCAAATTGTGCCCTAGGTGGCAGCAATAGGATGCACAGAGGGCTCATTTCATCAGCTTTTGACCTTGCAGTTTGGTAATATTGTTTGAATAGAGTGTAATGAAGCGCAGCAGGTTTATGGAGCATCATCATTGAGAAGCTAACAGCAACAACTGCTCAAAACTTTCAAGTCTTTCTATGATAGCAAGTTTTGACTTGACGATTAATGTAGGTGCATTTTTTTGTTAAAGGTAAAGGAATATGAAAAGTTGGTAAATGAAGCGACAAAGGCACTAAGTTAGCAGCACTTCCTGTACACCCCCTTGGTGACATAGTGGAAGTTGTTCACAACCAATTTATTTGGGAAGATCAACAGTCTATGAGGTGTATATATATATATATACACACATATAACATATATTACTATATGTCAGCCAGATATATTAAAATTTGCAATTTGATTAAATCTCTGTGGGATCTACTCTGGCCAAGATCCTGCTGTAATTACATTTGTAAATGTAAAGTACATATGCAACAGATGTGTGTGTTCAGGGGGAAAAAACTACAATATCACATCTAGTGAAGCCTGTCAAGATGGGACAGGGACGTACTCATTTAAAGATCTTTTGAGCCATCACTAAAATAGTGCACCATGCTGAGCCCAAGTAATGAGAAGAAGGATAAGTGAGTGTCTTCATTTTATATTCACAGAAAGTATGTAAGGTTGATGAAAAGGTTCAAAATGCTGAATTCTAGAAAAGTGACTGTACTGTAGTTATCTTAGTTTCTTAAACCTTTTACATCTAGTTAAATTCAGTTTCGATTGAAAAGGACAATGCAGGCAAACTGCATTAAACACACTGGTTTACACTTTTGTAAATCCCATGGTGACTAATGTATTTATTCAGTGCAATAAGGTATGAAAAATGTATTGTTTGAAAAATCAATTACAATCCCTCTGTGAGGTAAAACTATCGACACCAGGTTAAATAAATGGCACATTTCTCAATGTGTTATCAACAGCCAGATTGTGTATATGTGCGTGTCCTAAGGCAAACATAGCAGTGCCTCCAAAAAAGGGAAGCACATCAAATGAATACAATTTATTGAATACTTTTTTCTATTCATTAGTTCATATATTCTGTAAAAAATAATTACATCACATGTATTAACGGCCAAGACAGAAGCACGTCTATCGGAGCTATAATGAGGACAGCGCTATTAATCAAACAATGTGTCTTCAGGCCAGTTTTACAGTGAGTGAGGCCATCTAGAAACATGTCCTGCCAAACTTATGAGTGGAATACTGAGAAGATCAAAAGCTTCTTTTTTGTTCCTAATGTACTGCTGAAGCGGTAAATTAGCCAGTGCCTGAGCCCAAGGCATGCGTGAAACCAGCAGCACACGCCGGCCTGGTCACAGTAGGAGGGGCATCTGTGTGTGTTGTGGAGTTCAGGACAAAGGTTGGCAAAGCCAAGGTCTGATATATCACATGATTCTCAACAGATCATTTCCTTCACATCCCCTCTTTGTAGCTTTGATCTAATCGTAGCAAAGTGGTAAAGGATAAGCGTGGGCATGTTAGCCCCACATGCTGTCTTTGACATAATTAGAAGTTGTGTGTGTGCTAATCTACCTGATGTCTTCTTACAGAGCTGGTGGATCTGCGTTGTAGGGTCTTGTCCTCTGGCCTGGAATCTGCACCACGGTTGAAGCTCTGGTCAGAGGGGCTACGTCTCTGAGCTACAGCATGAGCCTGCTCTGACACCACTGCCTGTAAGGAGGGAGAAACAAAACCATGTCACAGGTGGTGTCTGTTTTTGTGGGTGAGAACAAAAGAAAGGTAGAGTGATAGAGGCTTAAAGGTGGAGAGAACAAAAGAGTGTCACAACTATTTCTGAATCCAAAGTTACATTAAGCACATGCAATACAACTAGCTGCATTGACAACATGTATAAAAGGTGCATGTCTTAACGTGAGAATGACTGAACAGTAATTTGAAGCTTTGTTTAGATCAGACTCAAAAGGAGAAAGTTTACATTTGGTGAAGGACTTAATAGTAAGTAATGATACATCATTGTGACATGTCAAAATATTAACCCAATGAAGAAGAGTTATAAATTGGTTGTGGACTATCATTCAAATCCAAAAACAGAGGAAGCCAGTTAAGACAACTTGATTTTCTTTAGCAATGTAAAACATAAAAAAAAAAAAAACAGGAAGTAAAAACAGCGTAATAAATACACGGTGTATAGGAGATGCAGAGAGACTGGTTTGCCATGATAAAATCTTATTGGACTATTATGCAATGTTCTCTGGACCAATGCAACAAAAAAATCTACAGTATCAAAGTATCCATATATGTGGCCGAATGGAGTGAAGCTGGATGTCAACGTTACATTTCCTAAAACTGAAGTCAACAAACAGATGTGTCATGTGGAGGTGGGGCAGCCAGTGTTATTATGGCCAGGATACAGCAGAGGGCCCACCCAGGAAAGAGTTTTCTTGAAATACTTAAAATAAATTCATGTAAGTATAGATTTTATAATGTCCATGTCGTGCATATGTGACATTCAATCTTTACTCTTCAACAGTGGAGACGGTTCCTTCATGATGTTTGAATAAACTTGGTGGTTTAAGGGACAAGATACTTTAGTTTTAGAGACGCATTCACTCAAAAGTAAGATGACACATTTTACTTTGTTAATGTCCTTATCTTGACGTCAACACGCACCCACATACCTCTTGACTCTATCACCTCACTGAACATTTACACCTTTCTTTTCTTAAATCCTTGATATAAAGGTGTGAAACACTTGGAAAAAAAAAACAGCCTCACCTGCTGCTATCAAGTGCGTTTCTACTCAACACATCAAATCGAAAGCCTTTTGACATATAGAGGCATTCACAACTGTGCTGAATTAAGAGGCCAGGTAGTGAAGAAAACCGCACAGGATGTCATCACCTTTTTCCAACAAGTTCTGATTGCATTATCAGAAACCTGGCATCTGGGCGTGACCTTGTTAACTGCCAGGGTAATCAACTTTAACCAAAGGGGAGGAGAGGGGATGATAAATTATTAGTGAGGAAGATTTTGTTCATGTTTTATTAAATTGGCCTGTCAAACGGGGTTGGTCAAATTATCTGGGGCCTCGTTTATTGGAGGCCGGCCATATTGGCGCATCTGTTACAATTATTTATAATTTCCAGGCAGTCAGGAGGACGGGCTGGGTTTTTCGGCATCAGCCACATAAAGCAATTTAGAAATTAACTGAGGTGGGAGTGTCTGAGTTATTTTTCTCTCACAATCTCTCTCATCCCCATCCTGATTTTTATCTAACAAAAAACAGGAAAACAGCAGAAAAGGTGTAAAAGGGAAAACATAAACATATTACAAGCAGCCAAGTAAGTGCAACAGACAGGGAGAGTGCACGAGATTGAAAGAGAAGAAAAGAGCATGTGGGCTCTGTGAATAAAGAGCAAGGGATGGGGGGAGCTGGGGGAGGGAAAGAGAAAAAAAAGAGAAAAACCAGTCTTGGTAATTACTGAACACGATTAGGTTCTTGGGGGAACTTGTCTGGCACTCGCGGCCCTTGCTGGTGAGGATGCGGCAGGCAGGACCATATGGAGCGAGGCTTGTGATTGTGCTCCCTGAAGCTCGTGACCCGTCTGCTGCCGAGCCCTTGAGCTGAATGTGAAATGAGACTTGCCAGGCCTAATGTTCTACACATGCACCATTTATGCCACAAAACAAATCTGATCACTGTTAATTATGGAGCAGCTATAATCAGGAGGGGCCCCTCAAACACACAGACACACACAGACACACACACACCAAAATAAAATACATACTTACACAATCACATTTACACACATCTGCAGAGGGACAGGATTTGTGAAAGTGATCTGACAGGCTTGAGAAGTGAGGAGGTGCACCCCCCTACAACAGGCCAAGTGCACTTTGTATTCAAGATGATGATTCTTCAAAAAATGTGTGTGCATATATGTATGAGCGTGTGTATTAACTGGTAGCGCAGTGGAGAGGGACTTCATAGAAGGACAGTGCAAAGGGAGTAGGATGCAGAGTGCGTGCTTGTGTGCGTGCGTGCGTGCGTGTGTGTGTGTGCCCTGAGTCCTCCCACACAGTCAGTTTGACCCGGGTGTGTATGCTTGAGCGAGTGAGTGTGTGTATCTGCAGCGGCACATGGCTGTGCTTCATTAATGAGGCGAGCTGCACTACGCAGAGGTTCTCATCTAATGAGAGCAGTTGAGCTGGTAAAACACACCACTGGAGTCCATGTCATTAGTATGTTTCTGGCCCTGGACATGGCCCGGATCCAAACACACACAAACTAATGTTGACAACGCTATTTACTAATAACACACACACAGAATACACAAGGTGAGTGGATGACAAAAGTAGCATTTTGAATTTGATGAAAGTACTCTTTTTTTTTAACCGCAATTTTGAATTTATAACATGTGTATGTACAAGCAGTGTGTTGCAAGACATTTGAACATGCTTTTAGAGAGGTCCTGACAGTCGCGCTGATGGAGAGGCATTCCAGATGGAAAAACAAATGTTCGGAGTCAAAATAAGATTGAAGAGAAAAAAACTTCAAAAATCTGATACAAGCTTTTCATAAATGTTGTTGTGAATAATAGCAGAGAAGGCTACACGCACAGTTGAGGTAATCATCATGTACTGTACATGCTTATTTCTACATAAAGTTCCTTCATCCTTCTTTCGTTCAAAGGTCATAGACACGAAAACATTCAGAAAGAAAACCTTTGTCTGTTTGTTTATTTGAAAAATGGATTTCCGTTTTTCTTTGCAGCATTATGGTCTCCTCGTTTCCACTTGACGATTGCTATTAATGATGATGATGATCAAAAGAAACATCTCACCTAAGCCAAATGTGAACCGGCAAAATGGTGGGTGGATTTATGCACTTGTGTGTGTGTAACTTGCACTTTAATTATACATCTAGAAGTGTTTATGTTGGTTTGACATAAATAAC